>NC_058374.1:60138712-60441742 GCF_018350175.1 Felis catus | reverse complement strand
ATTAAACATACACCACAAGGCTAATGAGAATTCTGAAAAGTTTTCTAGTCACGTCTTAACTTTTTAGGAAAATAGATTTTTAGTGGCTCCTACTTGTGCATGTTCACAAGGGCTCAAAGTGTTTGTCACTCTCCTCTGACACAGCTTTTGTACTGGGGACTCCAAAGGCCCATCACAGAATCAAAAAGCAGAGCAGCACAAATCTCCCCTAAATTAACTTCAAGTCTTATTTCAGGTAAGGGAGCTACTCCAAGATTCTAAGAAGAGACAAAATGAATGCTCTGGCTTTAAAGGGGCCCACTCCCCTTTACTCTTTTTTTAAAGGACACACAACCTGATTCAACACACCAGAACAACCAAAAATGCCTAGTTTGTGCTAAAAGGTGAAGGTCTAGTAGGACCAGAGAAAACTAAAGGGACGACGCAGGAAAACGAGCGCTGACAGGCGGTGCGATACACTGTGAAGGAAATTTGGGGAGCAGCCCAAACACTTGCGTCACTCAGTGGCCCGACTGTAAGAGCTGATCTCTGAACTCCCATCTTTCACTTTCTTAAAAGGAAGCTTCTAACAGGAATCAGAACGGGAATGAGAGACAGAGACAGGAACAGACTGACATGTGCCCAAAATGAAACTTGAAAACAGGCTTAAGTGTAGGTGAGGATGTAAAATACAAACTTCCCAAACGTGACTTTAATTAAAAATATAAACTCCTAGTTTAATTTTCCCATACACTCAAAAATATGCAAAGCAGCCGCATCACTCAATAGGCTCAGGAGGGATGTGGATTCCTCCATTGTGCCAGTTTCTTTTAGATGCCTTACTTTTAGTTTTAAAATTACTGTATTATTTTGTTTGCTGCTCCTTGTCAAACGACAACCATTCACTACTCACTGAAAGAGATCAGACTAATTTAACATAAGAGCAAGAAGCAGCAGTGCTTTTTGAGGGCAAAAACTGGATTAGACTAAAAATAAAACATGGTATCACTGAGCTTACAGTTTTAAGATGTAAGTGGCTCTGAGTTACTTTTAGTTATTTTGAGTCATTTAAACTCTCCCAAGAGGCTTTTTGACCATCACAAGTGACCAACGAAAACTGCCCCCAGCTAAAAGCAGACTTACCATGTGACTCATAAGATTCAGATATTGTGTTAAGTATGACTTGCCTTCTGCAACCGTGAGAAAACCCAGAAGGCATCCACCCCATTTAAGACACCAGAGTACAAAAATCTTTAAAGCAGAAAAAAACATTTTTAGTGCTATTGACCTGTATTTCATTAACTAATTTTGTCATTAATACTTGAACAGTTGATTATCTAACTATCAAACAGGGTCAGACCATTTTATTGACTTGGGATCTTTATTTTTTTTTTTTAATTTTTAATGTTTATTTTTTATTTTTTTTTTTTTTAAATTTTTTTTTTCAACGTTTATTTATTTTGGGGACAGAGAGAGCCAGAGCATGAACGGGGGAAGGGCAGAGAGAGAGGGAGACACAGAATCGGAAACAGGCTCCAGGCTCTGAGCCATCAGCCCAGAGCCCGACGCGGGGCTCAAACTCACGGACCGCGAGATCGTGACCTGGCTGAAGTCGGACGCTTAACCGACTGTGCCACCCAGGCGCCCCTAATGTTTATTTTTGAGAGAGAGAGAGATGGACAGAAAGTGAGTGGGGGAGGGGCAGAGAGAGAGGGACACACAAAATCTGAAGCAGGCTCCAGGCTCTGAGCTGTCAGCACCGAGCCCGACGCGGGGCTCGAACCCACAAACACAAGATCACGACCTGAGCCGAAGTCAGACACTTAACTGAATGAGCCACCCAAGTGCCTCCAACTTGAGATCTTTAAAACACAATCCTGATTTTATTTGGAAAACAAATATAGGAGAGGGGGGAAAATGCCTAAAATGGAATAAAAAGCAAATTGTATAGTTAGCTGTCATCAAGGATTTCCTGTAATTCAAGTGAGTGTACAGGCAAATCCTCCCATAAATCAGTTTAGGAGTTCAATTCTGTTCAGCATTTTCTAGACTTCATCACATAAGGTCTAAGGTGGCAACTTTAGTTCACCAACGCGCAAGACTGTTAGAATCCCAGAACTTGAAAACAGAAGCTATATGATCCAGCCTGTCTCCCTCATTTTACACAAGCACAGCCCACGGTCACGTGGCTATCTGGTGGAAAAGCCTGGACTAGAACCAGCTACACGACCTTCAGGTGGAGCTCCCCATCTAGCCGAGAGTCCACAGAGTGTGGTGGTGGGTCTAGGACTCTGAATTACCCTGCAGAGAAGCTGGCTGTCTGAACACTGACAGCCGGGGCCAAGTCCCAGACTACACGGTATCTATTAGCTCTAACGCTGATGTCCATGTCGAACACTAAATCACTGCTCACTATCTTATGATTACAGATCTGTGGATCAAATCACTGGTTTCTGCCTGCTTTTTGGATGACTGAAGAATGACATTTTTTACTGCAAACTGTCTAAAAAAACAAAATATTATGACTAAAGCTTTCTTGAAAGCGATTAGGATTTCGATGACAGAAGTTAACCACTATTAAGTGATCTAAATTTAGCCTGAACCCTACCTCTATCTATAATTATTTCCTTGTAAAACTATTCCCCAAAGTGAGGTTTTCAAAATCTATTATACCCTATGGAATCATGGGCACTCCTTGTCCCTGACACCTGAGCCTGAAGGCATACCTAAGTGGACATATATTCAGAAGTCTGGAATCTGCCGTAGGTATTCTATAACATGAAATAAGGTTTCTAAAATATAAAAATATACCTCTTTTCTTCTCAAACTGGAAATATCTTTTTTCTATTTATGAAAGTAAAACATTTCCTGTAAAAATGTGAAAATATCCAGAAGTATATAAATTGCAACATGAAAGTGACCTCACATTCCTACCTCCCATAATATCCAGTTTTAACTGCTGGGTAACAGATTGGCATTACACTGCCTGGATTTAAATTCTGGCTCTGTCACTTATGAACTCTGAGAGCTCTCAGGGTGTCAGTGTCCTTATCTACAAAACAGAGATAATAACAGCATGTGAGAATTGAAAACTAGTGTTTATTAAGTACTTTACAAAGTGTAGGTATTGTTCCAAGCACTTAAAACATACTAACGAATTTTAATAAAGTGGTTGATGGATATATATGTTAAAGCACTGAACAGTGCCTGAGCCTCAGTCAGGTGCTCATTAAATGTCAACTGTTGTTATGATGTTCCCAAATTTTAATGCACACAAACACACACATATATATGGTTTTACGACAAAATGGCTCATATAAACTGTTTTGTAACTTGCTTTTTCCCTTACTGTCTTAATATAAACAGATACGCTTTACCTTTTTTAAGAAGCACACGGTAATAACATTTTCCAACATACAATGAGTTGTTTTGCGCTAGACACTGTGCTTTTTGTGTATCATCTCATTTAACCCTCATATGAACCCTAAAAAGGATGTGCCATTAATACTCCTACATATTAAGAGGAAAAGAAAAGACTGAACTGTATTAAATAACTTGCCCAAGATCATACATCTAACTGTGGTGGAACTAGGATTTGAACTTAGCATAGCACACTCCATTTTCTGTAGTGCCATAGTTTTGAGCCCATGTCCACTAACAGACGTTTAGATGGCTCCCATTTTGGGGAGGTATTGTTAGCAATGCCGCAGTGAACGTAGTCAATCACAGATTGTGCATTTTTTCTCTAATTTCTTTATTATATTCTTCTAGACATGCAATTGCTGAGTCAAAGAATATTCACATTTTAAATTTTGATACACACTGCAAGAGTCCTTTCCAGAGACAGGGCCAATTGACCATCTACATTTAGACAAACAGATGTCTAATATATGAGAGAGCCAACACTGGGCACTGTCCATCTTTTTAATCTTTGCCAGCCTGATAGGTTTAAAGAAAATTTTACTTTTGCTTATATATTTCCTTGACTAAAATGACTTAAGCATATTTTCATATTTTTAAATAATTATTACTTCTTTTATAAGCTGTCTGATTTAAGTTCCTTGCCCACTCTTGTATTGAAAAATTCACTCTTTAACAGTGTCAAACTATATTTTAACAATATAATTATCAAAGCTCATTTTGAGCTATTTTAAATAGCTTAAATTATACCTTAAAGCCAATATTTAAATAATTTCAGTTTATACAACTTAAGAAATAAGTCAAAGCAGGCTTTAATTCATGCAGGAACTATAGTTATTATATTAGAAGCAGGATACCTTCCTATAAATCAATAAGATCAAATCAAAGCTGTCAGACGACTCAAAGGTTGACAATGTAAAGTAGAAACAGTTTTCCAAACTAAGTAAGATTTCTGTTATTGGGATGTTACATTAAGACCCTATTGTTTAGGCCCTATTTATTTAGACCATCACATATAATTTCTTTTTTTTTTTTTAATGTTTATTTTTGAGAGAGAGAGAAAAAAAAATACAAGTGGGATATGAGTGGAGAGACAGGGAGACACAGAATCCGAAGCAGGCTCCAGGCTCTGAGCTGTCAGCATAGAGCCTGATGCAGGGCTCGAACTCACAGACCTTGAGATCACGACCTGAGCCGAAGTTGGACACGTAACCGAGCCACCCAGGCACCCCTATAATTCTGTTTTAAAATCATGCCAATTTACTCTTCAGCAGAAAACTTCCCCTCATAGATAACGATTCTCTGGGAAGCAATTAACCAATGTCCTTATTGTCACTATCAATCCTGTCATCATCATGGCTACTATTCACTAAGCACCTTACCTTCTCTGTGCCAGACAATACTGTGTGCATTACCTCACTTAGTCTTCACAACAACTGTATGAGGTAGGTACTTTTTCCCCTTTTAACAATTGAGTAACTGAGGCTCCAACAAGTTAAGTTAGTTGCCAGAGGCCCCTCGATTAAAAAGTGGCAGAGCTGGGATCTGAATCCTGTCTGACTCCCGGACTATGGTTCTCTTGTTCTAACATCACTCCTACCCTTTATGATCAGACTCAACTAGTTCAACAAAGCTAAAGCCAAAAATAAATCTTTTAACCTCCTAAAGACAACTCAAGAGAACTACTGGTCACTTCTCACATGATCAGCTTACTTATTCTTGATAAACCTGAAGTCACAGTATAGTTCCTGGTTTTATAGAAACTTAAAAGACTCAACTAGCACATCCTACCAGAAACAAGGCTATGTTAACCTTCCTCCCACTCAACATGCCTTCTTGCCCAAAAAGCTGTACAAAGCGTTTAAAGAGTTTTATCATCTCTTTTGGGAACCTTTGCAATCATTTCACCGATTATTTAAAATATGTATTGTCTATCCTATGCTGTCCTCATCTCTTTGTCTAAATAGGGGGAAAAGTACCAGAATGGTTTACTGCGTGAGCAGGAAGACTAACCAACACTGAGCGGCAGTCAGAAACCCAGCCAAGTTGCCATATTAGGGGTGAAGTCCAGGTTTAAGCTGCGTCTAGATGGGTTCCCAGGATCCCTGAAATAACCTCAGAAAGCCAGAAAAGTCTCCAGAGTGGTGACAAAGGAGACCCTCTTATCTGTTTGGCAGCCTTACAATTAGAAAGTTCTTCTTACATCTAACCTAAATCTCTCCTGCTGAAATTCAAACCCAACTATTTTTCTCAAGTTCTCCATTAAAATTAAGAACTTCAACTGCAGCAATTAACTTGCCCCAATTCTCACAGCAAATAAGAAAAATGTAGCTAGAATCAGCACTGATTTCTTTCGATTCTTGTCATTGCATTAATCCAAACTTCTTAAATTTTCAGTCCATTTTGCTAAGGGAAAAACTGTTTGTCTCCCTCAAAACAACTGCGAAACTGGAGAATAAAGTTGCCCTTCTGAAATCTTCATGACTGGTATTTTATTTAAGAATTAAAAAAAAAAAATGGAATCCCTTCACAGTGCTTTTAAAGATGTTTAATTAGTAAAAATAAAACCGTGGGTAAATTTAATCCACTACTTCTATGTCGGGTACAGTGCTACATGTTTCCCACGCATGACAGTCTTTCATCTCCACAGCAATTCCGTGAGGTAGAAGTTTCCAGACTCACAAATGAGGAAACTGAGACTTAGTTAAGTTGCCACTCCAAAGACATACAACTAGTAAGTGGAACCCAGTCTGCCTCATATCAGGGCCCAAGCTCACAACCCATTTAACTAGACTGTCTCTCATCTGACTTTTATTTTCGAACGGGTAAGCCCTGCTTTACAGAGTACTTTGTTACTGAACGCACCAGGCTCATTATTACAAATTTGACTTTCCTTGCCTCTTTCCATTATAAAATGTGTGGAAAAATAACATCCCACACTTTCACAAACTAAAGAGAGTCGTACTTGGGGCACCTGGGTGGCGCAGTCGGTTAAGCGTCCGACTTCAGCCAGGTCACGATCTCGCGGTCCGTGAGTTCGAGCCCCGCGTCAGGCTCTGGGCTGATGGCTCAGAGCCTGGAGCCCGTTTCCGATTCTGTGTCTCCCTCTCTCTCTGACCCTCCCCCATTCATGCTCTGTCTCTCTCTGTCCCAAAAATAAATAAACGTTGAAAAAAAAAATTTAAAAGAGAGTCGTACTTAAGTGTACAGTGCCATTTATTTATTTATTTATTTTTAAATATCATGTTGTACATCTTTATTTTTTTAAAGATTTTAAGTAATCTCTACACCCAAAGTGGGGCTCAAACTCACAATCCTGAGATCAGCGTCTCAAGCTCTACCAACTGATCCAGCCAGGTGCCCCTGGTGGGCATTTTTCAAAAGCTAAGAAAAAAATATGTGCACAAAGGCTTAGGTATAAGTATGACCATCCACAGAACTTTTGCACTAGATAACCATCTGATAACAGTCCATTTTGAGACTCTTCTCTATTCCATTAATCAATCTATTCATTCATTCATTCTTACACCTAAACCAAACTATTTTTAGAGCTGTAAAATAAAACAAACAAACAAAAAAACAGGTTTTGACACCTGCTTAGGCAAGCCTCTCTCCTTTTTCCTTTGTGTCCCCTCCCCCAAATTTTTACATTCTTTCATATGAATTTTAGAATCTGCTCTAAAGTTCAACTAAAAATATTGTTGGGGGGGGGGGCGCCTGGGTGGCTCAGTCGGTTAAGCGTCCGACTTCAACTCAGGCCACGATCTCGCAGTCTGTGAGTTCAAGCCCCGCGTCGGACTCTGGGCTGATGGCTCAGAGCCTGGAGCCTGCTTCCGATTCTGTGTCTCCCTCTCTCTCTGCCCCTCCCCCGTTCATGCTCTGTCTCTCTCTGTCTCAAAAATAAATAAACGTTAAAAAAAATTAAAAATATATATTGTTGGGATTTTAACCAGGTATCTTCTTTTTGGAAAGAGGAAAAAATATGGTTTAAACTAACCCAGCATCAGCCTATGGCTTCAAATTACCATTTTGATTTTGGTTTTCTGCCAAGGTATTTCTGCCACCTGGGGGACAAGTATCCAGATTGAAGGTTAAGGTTTTTTACTGACCCTTTTAAAAAGCGGCATCCAAACTTACAGTGTCTGTTATTGATTACAGAAAACAAAATAAGATATTCAACGAACCTAGGAAGTGGTGTTTGCAAGACAGGGCTTCAGGATGACCAAAGATAGAAAAATAGAAGAAACAAGCTAAGCTAATAGTTCCACTGGCAAATACTTGGCATCATTATCACCTGCTATACATGAGACCCTCTGCAGGTAGGAAGAGACCCAAATAGAGAGATGACATGACCACTTTAAGATCCCATAATATATTTTATTAAGTTTTTAGTTACTTTGAGAGAGAGAGAGAGAGAGCACGCATGTGCATGAGTAAGCAGGGGAGGAGCAGAGAGCGGAAGAGAGAGAATCCCAAGCAGACTCCACGCTGTCAGCACAGAGCCCAACGCAGGGCTCGATCGCACAACCATGAGATCATGACCTGAGCCGGTATCAGGAGACAGATACTTAACCAACTGGGCCACCCAGGCACCCCAGATCCCATATTATTTTTGAAAAAAGCAACACTAACTCACAGAAACAATTAGTGCATGTGACAAATAAGCTTGAGTGGGCCTTTCTGACATAAACAGTGCTTCAGAACGGGGAAAGATCACCGTAGGCTGCCGTGCCCAACGGAAACTAGTAAGTTGGGTAGCTCAGCTCTAGCTTACCTGAATGCTGCACAGTAATCAAGATGTAATGACATCGATTTTTTTAAAAGCCCATGTGAGGAAAAATAGTGATGATCTCAATTTGGTTCCAAACTTGCAGCACCCTAATAAAAGGGCAGATACCCTCCAGGCAAGCATCTCCCAATGCTCTTGCTGTAGCTACTCCACATGATATGCTCGAACCGTGGCCAGCACCAGATAAACCCAATGGAAAACCCCTCCAGATACTTGGTGGCTCCAGGGGCTACTTGGTACCGGAACCCTATCCTATTCTCCCATATGCGACCTGAAAAGTCCCCACTCCATAAGACTTGCTCCCCGAAAACCTCCACCCAGTCTCCTAACATCATGGAAATTTACTAGTTCACACAGAAGACCTAGTATGTGGGCTCATCTATTTGTGGAAAAGAGGTAGCTCTTTCCAAAATTATTGAGTCAGAAAATTATACCGGCACTAGACTTGTTTAAAAAAAAAAAAAAAAATTTTTTTTTTTTTTTTTTTTAGTTGAATAAACAGGATGAACACTGTATCTCCTTCCAAGGAGAGGAAAAAAAAAAAAAAAAAACAAAACACTGCTAAACATAAGCTGGGAATATTGGTTGGGAGGAATTAGGGTGGAAGGAACCTTTTTTTTTAATTTAAATCATATGCAAACTCCAAAGTTAATTAATTTTAAAATCCTTATTAGATAATGCAAAGCAAGGCATCTGAGTAGTTTCTTTACCACACTGACATGCCAGCAAGCACTATTTGGGTATTTAGGAAGGGCATTTTCTTTGAAAACGAGTAGAAAACTTACCTGTCATTTGGTATTAAGGCAGTTTCACTAAAATTAGGTAGTTAAGACTATTTAACCCTCTGAAATTCTTTCCTTCCAGTCCTTCATGCTGTTTATACTCCTTAAAGGTAATTATTAGTACTTTAAATTAAGCAGAGAACACAGCAGGGTGTGAACGTTTTCACACACGAGCCTCAGAACTCCATTTCTAATCAGATACATTGCAAATCATAAAACATTACTTCACTTGATACCCTACAGCTTTTATTAAGTGAAACTGGGAAGGTTGGTGGGTTGTGAATTTTTAGAAGTGAAATAAATACTCTATATAGTTCCCCATATACTTTAAGAGTTGTGAAGGTCAGGGTGCCTGACTCTTGATTTCGGCTCAGGTCATGATCCCAGGGTCAAGGGGTAGAGTCCTGCTTTGGGCTATGCACTGAACCTGGAGCCTGCTTGGGATTCTCTCTCTCTCTCTCTCTCTCTCTCTCTCTCTCTCTCTCACCTTCCCCTTCTCTTTCTCACTCCCTCTGCCCTCTCCTCTGCTCACACACTCTCTCTAAAATAAAAAATAAAAATAAATTTTAAAAAGGAGTGGTGAAGGTCAAATGGAAGAGGTGAAGGTCAAATGGAAGGTACAAATGGAAGAGGTCAAAAGGCAGGACACTACTCGATGTACCACACTGGAACCCGTTGTACGTGCACTAGAACATGATAAAAATTCTGTATCCAGGATAATGGTTATTTCTGGGAAGGAGGATAAAAGGCATCTCAAACTCTATAGTATTTTGTTACTTAAATAAAATCCAAGGCAAATTTGCAAAATAATAATTTCTGTGCTGCAGACACGTGGACGTTCCTTATACTTCTCTGTATAACTGCATATGTTTACAATTCATAACACCATAGGGTATCTTATTTTCTACTATTTTCCTTATTAATATTGTCACCGTCTCCTGTCTTCCTTACACCTCCATCTAACAGTTTCAATAAAAAAGCACAACTCTCCAGGGACAAAGGATGTCAGAGAGAAGGGGGCAGTGAATGAGCGGCCCTGGGAATAGCTGGGTAGAGCACGGAGAGAGAAGCAGGGCAGAAGACCACCACTCACTGGGGGTGGGGGGGGGGCACCAAGGTCCACAGTGAGGCGTCATTATTTTGTTTGAAGTATCATGACTTCCCAGAATACCAGAGACATCTATATAGATATATATTTAAAGGCCTAAAAAACATATCCCATACATACTAAAATATTTCCAGATGAAATAACATCACATCAAGGATTTGCTGCAAAATAAATATGAAGGGAGTAGGTGGGGGTACAGATGAAACAGAACTGGTTACAATTTGATAACTGTTTAAGCTGGTGATGCTACATGGGGAGACATTATACTCTCCTTGGGTATACATTTAAACTCTTCCATAATAAATTTTTTAGGAAAAAAATCCTAAAATAAATTATTTAATTTTTACCGTGTTAAAAGTCCTGCCCCATTGCAATGTGTTAGACCCGTGCATGGCAGGGGGATCAGACAGGCCAGGGTTGGTCCTGACGCTACCACTAGTCAGCTGTGTGCCCTGACCTTAGTCACTCAAGTGTCTTCAGTGTTGAGTTTACCCATCTGAAAAAAATGAAAGGGCTGGATGAGATAATATTAAGTTCCCTTTTAACTATAACATGATTATTGGGTTTATAAAACTGACTTGCCGTTCCTGTATAATACAATTAAGAACTGCAAATGTTATAAACAGAGGGTTACTGGAGGGGTTGCAGGAGGGGGGTGGCCTCAACGGGTAGGGGCATTAAGGAACCTGCTGAAATCATTGTTGCACTATATGCTAACTTGCTAAGTTAAAAAAAATAAACTAAATGAAAAAAAATAACTGCAAACGTTATTAATGATACACTATGGCCAACTGGGAGTATCTTTGATCCCTCATTTATTTACTTATTGACAAACATTTAGGGAATGTGTATGATGTGCCAGGCAGTGCTACATGTGGGCAGAATACAAAGTTAAATGACACAGAATCCCTGTTTTCCAGATCCATTTGAATCATGAGACACATGTATAAACAAACGACAATACAATGGGTAAGAAGATAGCGATGATGGAGCTGAAAATGCCAAAGGCCCTCACAGGGTGAGAGAGCAGGGAATTGTAAATAATCTTATATGTAGAAGGAGAGAGAAAGTTATGTGGCAGGAGAGGACACTGGCTACGAAAGTAGGGACCAGACCGAAAAGAAGCATCAATGTTATACCAAGGAATTTGGATGGTATCTTGAAAAGTGATAAGGAAGCCATTTTAAAGATTGTAAGCCTGGAAATGATGCAATCCAATCTACACTTTAGACAAACTGCTGGAGCAAGAGTATAGATTCGGTGGTGGTTCGTGGTGTTTGGGGAACAAAGGAGGGAGTCAAAGAAGGGAGGGACGCTCACCTAGCTGTTAGGAGGTAACTACAATGGTCCAGCAAGACATGATGACGCTTGATCCAAGGCAGTATTAGTGGACATCACTGAGATATTGTTACAGCTTTAGAAATGCAGGTTTTAGATATTCTACTATATTCCCCAACCCCTCCCCGCCCCCGCACCAGCTTTCAAGATAATATACAAGCTACAGCATGAAATAATATCTGTTTATCACTGGTGGGGTACCAGCTTCAAGCACAGTGCGTAGCACATAGGAGGTGCTTAATAAATGTGGGTTATGTGTTGAATGTGACAAGTTTTAATGAACTAATGAAACACACAGGGTCACATGGTACCAGTGGTTAAGTCTCTGCTCACTGGATATTGGCAATGATTTGATAGAAAGCCTAAGTAAGGAAAGATGGAAATTCTTTTTCAGGTGATTTTTATGCCCCTCTCTAACCCTCCCATCATCCCCCCAGATTTGTAGACAATATCAGCAATGATCCTCTCTGTTATTTCTTAAAATCATGGAGTCGATAGTTAATTTGTTGTTATTTAAAAGTTAGACTACTCCTATGTGTAGACTATAATAGAAGACTTTTTTCCCATATATATTACATAGTATCTTTTAAGAACCAAGAAGGGTACTTCTAAGAAAAGTATTAGAAGTACTCATCAGTACTAGGTACTACAAACCATATAAATTTTGTTCCAAGTTTTACAAAACAAAAGTAATATTTTTCCTGAAACCATTATCTTTAGTTGAATAAAAATAAAAAGCACAGAAAAGTAGATCATCTAGACAATGTCCTGCTGTTACTGACTGTTACTCAAATTAGAAAATTGTGCCCTTTAATTACTACCTTCTTATAATTTCAGATTTTCTCAGCAGTCTGTGGTATTAAACATTAAAACTTATAAATTTTATTCTACTCCAAACCTGTAACTTTTAAAAATGTTAATATCATCCCAAACGTCATTGACAAAAATAAGAATATGTAATTCATAAGTAACTGAACATTAATTATGTGCCAGATAATACGCTTAACATTTTATATATACTTTATACATATATACACACTCAATCTATACCATTTGATCTTGACCCTCACAGTAACCCTAAGAAGGGGTACATAAAGTTACTGCCATCTTGCAGTGGAAAAAAATAGGGCTCAGGAAAGATGTGTGTAACATTATCCAATGTTATATAACCAAAACAAGCCTGTTAAACTCAGTAGCCCAGAACTTTTTGCCACCATGCAGGACTGACTGCCTCTCACAAACCGTGAGGTGGGTAGACAGGTATTATTATCCCTGTTTCAAAGGTGAAAAACCTGAGGTTCAGAAAGTTGACAAGACTTGCCTAAGGTAACACGTTTAGAAATGGAACCATCAAGTCAGGCTCCTAGTTCAGAGTCTCTATCGCTCTACCTCTTATGCTGGACCTGTTCCATGAAAAAAATCATAACCACTCTGTGGGAATCAGCAAAGTATCAAATTGCCCCACCACTGTTTTAAAAAAAATCAAATCAAACACAAAATGGTTTTGTCAATATAGCCTAAAGGTCATGAGGTTCTATTAAAAAAAAAAAAAAAAAAGCCAGTAAAGTTTCTTTTTGACACATCAAGGCTACCTCACCTCAAATCATAAAAGGAGCTAATTTAGAAGATAGCATTTTTAAAATTTCTAATGTGTGCATTTATTTTGTTTTCCCAATATTTATTTGTTTCTTCTACAGTCCACATTCAACTTCCAAAGTTTTCAGTACTTATCAGAGACTTGGGAAAAAGGTTAAAGAGCAAGTTTCTGTCCTCAGCCCACAGAGAAAACAATGTCTACAATTAATCCTCACAGAATCTACTCCCAAGTAGCAAGCAGGTGCAATAATTCTCTGATTCACTATGTGTATCTGGAGCAGAGGTAGTAAAAAAAAAATGGGGGGGGGGGAGAGGGTAGAGAGAAACATAAAAACTAAAAAAACTAAACTAAACTAAAAACTGGGGGATTCCTTTCTTCCAAGTGACTTACATCTTGTAAGGCATCTGGCTGTTGACAAGATGATCCTGCCCTTGAATACAAGGAAGTTGCACCCAGTCTCACAAAGCACAGATTCAATCACCCTAAACAGAAGTCTGGACTTCCCTCCAAGACAAATATGGAATTCAATCTGTGTGATGCCTTGAATGTGGCTAATTAATTTGCAATCCTTTATTATGACCATACAAGGGCGGGAAAAGAGCTACCTTCTTAGTCTGTCCTTGACAGGGAAGCAGTAGAGGAAAAAGCTTAACATTTAAATCCCATAGCAAAGTTTTAAAACTTTTCCATTAAGATACACACCCTAGCTGAGTCATCAGCATAATACCCTACAGCCGATCACCTCAGTACTAACTCTGCCTCCTGTACATGGTTGTCCAACTCTGTGCTAATTCTACTCAAAACAGAATGGGCAAGGAGCTATACCTTGTTTTAACCCTATGATTTTTAGAGGAAATGTACTGACCTTAACTTACCTAAGTACTTGATCTAGAGTTAAATGAATAAAGAAACCACAGCTGAATGAAAATCGTATCTGAAATAGCCAAAGCAATAACAGCAACCTAAAGAAAATTGTTTCATGAACCAATGAGAATGTCTTAAATCCAAAATAAAGATTATGAGGAGGAAAATTCTCTTAACCTAAAAGTACTTGAACCCATCTACCACATGGAAAATGTGTCCCATTCTTTCACTATCACATTAAAAAACAAAAGTTTTAGGGGGGCACCTGGGCGGCTCAGTCGGTTAAGCGTCCAACTCTTGATTTCGGCTCAGGTCATGATCTCACAGGTCATGGGACTGAGTGGGGCTCTGTACTGACAGTGTGGAGCCTGCTTAGGATTCTCTCTCTGCACCACCCCCCAACCCTCACACTCACACACTCTCTTTCTCAAAATAAATAAACTTAAAAAAAAAAGGTTTAGGTGAATTCCTCTCTTAAACTAAAAATTAATTAATACTTCTTCAGATACCAATTGCTATATATCTTATGAATCTACTTCTAAGATTCTGCAACAAGACTGCCTGAGTGGATCCATGATGCTACTCTTGTTAGCTGTGTGATCTTGGAGAAGTAAATTCATTGAGTCTTTGTTTTTTCATCAATCAAAGGGGTCCTTGTGACTTAACATAGTTAAGTGGTCAGTTTGAAGAAACTATTATTACCATTTCTATCATCACTGTTGTTAACTTGACAAATTATACTCTTAACATGTCCATTTGCCATCCTCCAGCATGCAGAAAATCTACCGAAAGATCATTAGATCTCTGAACTGCCACTAACCTAAAGAAAATAATACACTGACAGTTTGGTCAGCAAGCTACATATTTCAAAGAACTTAAGTCTGTGATTTAACATCATAAGGACTCAACTCTAATAATAGTTTAGGATTCATCTGAATTATCTTATGGGGAACTGTTACAGATTTCAAGCCATCTCTAAGTTACTAGTATTAAACTTTTGTAATTATGAAGCCAAAAATATTTTGTATTCAAAATAAACACGTTACACTTGGAGAGACAGATGCATCTATAACTAGGCCACAATAAAGAAAATAAAACTACAGTAATTCAAGTAGAGGATTAAATAGCTTAATTTTCCCTGGGGTTAATAAAAAAAACAACAGCAACAACAAAAAAAATAGTACTGAAGATTGAAAAATTAGTTTATGAAATATAACATGCGCCATGAATGTGCCATGGTTAATGAATACGTATTCAAGATTTTGTAAAAAACTTAACTCATACATATTAAAATTTATAAACATTAAAATACTAAGGTAGAAAAAACCACACTAGCATCATAGAATGAAAAATACGCCACCAACTAGTAGAAGGTATTTGCAACACTTAAAAACAAAGAGTTAAATATAGCAAGGGTAATACAGTATTAATAGCTATTCCTTTTTTTTTTTAATAGCTATTCTTAAATAGTTCTTACTATGTATTAGGCACTATTCGAACCAATATGAGTGTATATTAAATACATGAAGAATTTCTATGAATCAATTAAAAAAACACAAACAAGAAAATGAAAAGTGAGCAAAAACCTCAATAGGAATTTCACAGAACGCAAAACACAAATGGTCCATAAACATAAAGAAAGATGCTCATCTACAATTCTAATCAAGGAAATGAAAATTAAAACCCCAATGAGGTATCATTTCATGCCCCTAGATCAGCAAAAACTTAAAAGGCTGTCAATATCTATTGTTGCTGAGGAAGTAGAATAGGAACTCTCATCCTCTGCTGGAGAAGGAACAACTGATTTAGAGAACAGTTTGATACTACTCAGTAAAGTGGAACACACCCAATGACCAAGCAATTGCACTCCCAGACATATGCCAAAAAGATACACATGTGGTACAGGGGGCATTACTTAACAATGGCCACTGGAGCACTGTTCTTACAGATAAGAAAAACAAAACAAAACAAAACACAACACAATGACAATCAACAGAAGTGGAACAACAACAACAACAACAACAAATATTGTAGTATATTTATATAATTGAAAACTATACAACGGAGAAAATGGGCAAAGTACCACTACACGGATGAACCTCAGAAACATAAAGTTGGGGGGAAAAGCAGCAAGTCATAAAATACGCACCATGTGTTTCCATTTATATAAAGTTCAGAAACAAGCAAACCTAAAAAATAATATTCACTCAGTGGGATAGATTTCTAGGTGGTGAAACTATATGTAAAGCAAGGGGACGCTTACCAAAAATTAGAGACAACTGTGGTTTACCACTGAGAGAAGGAAAGGCATAAGGGAAGCTTCTGGGATACTAGCAAAGTTATATTTCTTAACCTCCCTAGAAATTACTTAGGGGGTTATTTCATTATTTTTCCTTACACTGCACAGATACATTGTATGTTGTCTTTTTCTTTTTAATTTTTTTAAACGTCTATTTATTTTTTGAGAGACAGAGACAGAGCATGAGCTGGGGAGGGGACGGAGAGAGGGGGGGAGTCACAGATTCCAAAGCAGGCTCCAGGCTCCGAGCTGTCAGCATAGAGCCAGACGTGGGGCTCCAACTCATGAACCACGAGATCATGACCTGAGACGAAGTCGGATGCTTAACCAACTGAGCCACCCAGGCACCCCACATTGTATGTTCTCTTATGTTCTCATACTGACACACTTTAAACTTAAACAAAAACAATTTAATATATTCCTTTTAGAAGAGTTGTGGGTAAGTCTACATAATGCATCCATCATTGAAACAATGTAGACATTTCAGGCTAAGAAAGTAACTAGAATAAGGAAGGTAAGAAATAACTTAAAATCTGCAACAGAAAAAATCCTGAAAATTTACAATGGAGTCAAACTCATTCACAAGCAGAAAAACAACAAAGTAATGATATAAAGCATCTTTTGTCCACGTGTGTTCTACAAAACACTTCTTAAATGTCTGAAGGAAAATGGCTTCTAAGAGTGAAATAAATTGGGGGAATAATGGATTAAACAAGTAAATCTCCTAAAGAACCATCAGAATTTCCCAAACTCTTTGATCTGGAATCTTTTAACACGGTGAATCACACAGTAATTGATTCTTTTAGGACTTGTGTTTCATATAACACAAATAGGGAAACATTTTATAACACGGAGGTCACACTGCATACAATATTACCCCCAAGACTCAGGTCAGAGCAGGAGAAAAACAGTCTAGTAAAAGATTTTAGATGTCTAAGTCTCTGGTAACTGACCTGTCCAAGACAAGACCCTGGACAGTCTCAATCAAAACCCATAACCAAATAGAACGCTTAGGGACTAAGTGAATGCTCATTCTGTGTTGTAGGAACACGGATACCGCTTTACTGTGGTAAGGGCAAAACATGAAGTAGGCATAAAGCGCAACAGAAAAGATCTAGATAGGATCTAAAGAAATATTTCTCCAGCTTTTAGAGTCATGGTAGACTAATAGGCAGAGGGTCTTATTTGATATAGGTAGAGTTCAAGAGAAGCCTCCAACACAAAAACCTAGGTTTCAAATCAGATCTCTCAGTTAAAAGGTTTTTCTATTAGTCTTGTGATAAAATAAGAAATTCTCTAATTTTCTACTCAAGTTTTCCCTAGGTACAATGAATCTATGAACTGAATCTGGAAAATTCTTCATAATATGCTTTTCTTACCATAGGTGGGGGAAACATAATGTTCTTTGAAAGAAAAAATATAAACACTGCACATTTATTTTTAAAACTCTTTATGATTAGATGACTATCATAAATTTTTGCATACACTATTCTTGGAAACTAACTTCTGGGGGACAGTGAAATATATTTTTAAGGAAAAAGTCGTTGAACACAATGTCTTTGTATCTCAAATATGTTAAAATATTATTTGAAAAGAGTCAAATGTCTATTTTTTCAGGGTATCACAGGGATTCAAATGGGGAAATGTGGTACTGTCATGGGTCTCTACAAGGTGAAGGCTATCAGACAGTCTCCTTCAGAGGGCTCTTGACACGGTAGCATTCATTACCTTGGTAATTTACCACAACCCAGGCCCAATCCACAAGCCTTATAAGGCTCAGAACTCTGACTTTTATCAGCATCAATAAGGTAGCTCCATCTTTTAGAAGCAAACAAAAATTAACATAAGACCCAACAGAAATCAGAATACAAATTTAAAAAAAAAATTTAATGTTTATTTTTGAGTGAGAGAGAGAGAGAGAGAGAGAGAGAGAGAGAGAGAGAGAGAGAGAATGAGCAGGGGAAGGGCAGAGAGAGAGGGAGACACAGAATCTGAAGCAGGCTCCAGGCTCTGAGCTGTCAGCACAGAGCCTGCAATGGGGCTCAAACTCACGAAGTGTGAGATCAATGACCTGAGCTGAAGTCAGATGCTTAACCAAATGAGCCACCCAGGTGCCCCAGAATACAAATTTATTAATGTAGAATGACAAATATAACTGTGACAGAAGTAAAAATTCCTGTTTATGGCCATACATGGCCAATACTCTCATTACATCCAGACTTATATGGACAGTTCCTGAGTATACATGGAATTAGAATTAAGAGGAAATGAGTATTTAATAGTCTTCTTTCATTCTGTCAATAACAATTTTTAAAATTAAGCAACTACTGGGGCACCTGGGTGGCTCAGTCGGTTAAGCGGCCGACTTCGGCTCAGGTCACAATCTCGCGGTCTGTGAGTTCGAGCCCTGCGTCGGGCTCTGTGCTGACAGCTCAGAGCCTGGAGCCTGTTTCGGATTCTGTGTCTCCCTCTCTCTGACCCTCCCCTGTTCATGCTCTGTCTCTCCCTGTCTCAAAAATAAATAAAACGTTAAAAAAAAAAATTAAGCAACTACTGTGTCCAGGCAGTCTCCTACGTGCCAGGGATACAGAGGTCTCAACTTTCAGAGAGCTCATGTCTAAGTAACACCTCGAGTACGTATTTCACAGAAGTTTACTGTATTATTATTAATAAAACCAAAAAATTTTGGAAACAATCTAAATGTTCAACAATAGAATTGTGATTAAATAATGGTAAATCCACATGATGAAAAAATGTAGTTCTTTAAGAAGAGTATTTTTTAAGTGTATTTATTATTTCTTTTGAGAAGGAGAGAGAGAGAGAGAGAGAGAGCAGAGGAGTGGCAGAGAGAGAGGGAAAGAGATTTCTAAGCAGGCTCCACACTGACAGCACAGAGCCCCCCTTGGGGCTCAAGCTCACAAACTGCAAGATCATGACCTGAGCTGAAATCAAGAGTCAGACGCCTAACCAATAGCCACCCAGGGGCCCCTAGAATAGGATTTAAGCAGCCATTCGTGACACGGGGAAATTACCATAATGCAATGTTAAATGAAAAAAGCAAGCTACAAAAGCATATAATAGTACACAATCATATATATGTATATGTATCACACATATACATACATTTGTATATATTTCCTATTCCTTTATATACATAAGAAAAAGACCAGAAAGAAAACCAATCAAAGTACTGTTAATGGTCATCTTTTTTTCCTCTAGACCTTTTTGAATTTTCTAATTTCCTAAAATAACTCGACATGCCTTTTATCACCAAAAGAAAAATTACTTTTTAAAGTAATTTCAATCAACACGAATACCAAGGTCTCTTCAGATTTATCTATCAAAAGCTATCTATGAAAGCCAGTCCTTGAACCTCAAATGTCTTTGAATTCTCAGAGACAGCTCATCCTTTCCCCTTCCTTTAAGCAATACTCTCCATGGATGATTAACACACCCTATCTTTTCATCCAACCCGCTGTCTCGTATTTTCTGGCTGTCTGCTGAACATTTCAACCTAAACACCTTACACATAACTCATATATAATTACATCCAAAAGTAAATGCATACTTTTCCCCCATAGCTAATCTTCTAGCAGCCCTATTTCTGTCCATGGCACCAACCCTTCTCCCAATCGGAAAGCTTGGAAAGCAGCCTTAATTCAACACTCCCTTTCCCGTTTCAGGTTCATTAACAAACTCTGTCCAAACCTCTCTCCCACTCCACCTTACTCGTCATTCTCATTTCCATCACCTTATCAGTCCAGGCCCCATCATACTGTCAGTGACAGAACTGCATCAGCTTTGGGCGGGATATTTCTGCTGCCATTCTCTGACATCTCTAAATCACATCATTCCTGGATGATGTCACTCCTTGCCTCAAAAACTTTTGAAGCCTTCTCCTTTCTACCACTCCAATCTAAACCTCTTTGCCTGGCTTTTATTAAACCCCATAATTTGGCTCGACCCTGACTACGTAAGTTTTTTTCCATTATTCGCCAGTCTCCTCCTTCATCAACCAACAGACACACCATAATCAACCTTACCACCAACTTGGAATATCTGGACTTAAAAATAGTCCTACCTTTTCCCTCTATTTGTATTTAAAGAGCCTCATGAATTTTTCCTCTTCTACGAAGCTGTTCTTGATTTCTCCAACTTCATTTACATTTCATTTTTCAGAACTTGTCTAGCATTTATTACAAATCTCGCAATTAGGCACTTAATTCCACTCCTGTATAAGCAGATTTACTGTCATGTATGTTAGTCATCTATTAAATTCCATATTCCTTGAGGACAAGGGCCATACCTTATTCTGTCCCCCGCAGTATTTAGCACGATACACAGCACAACAAAAGTGCTAATATTTGTTGAGTGAAGTAACCACCTCGACCCCCAGTTTCTCTTTAACTACAGGTTACATACATTGCTACCTACACTGCATACATTGCTATATACATTGTAGCACTCTGGGCAGGTCAAGGACCATTCTAAGGGATACAACAGGAGACTATTTTAGCACATGGGAAGGCCCACATATGGAGGCCCATTAGGTATAACAATGTACCATAACTGGGACAAAGAGAGTTCTAGGGAATGATCATTGGGGTTCTTGAAGTCTCTTTCAAGGGGACAGTAATGAGGATCTCAAACACCTTCCAATCTCCACGAGAACAGGTACAAGGTCTTTTGAAAGAGTGCCTTGACTGGAGGGAATATCAAAGAGAAATGCATAATAAAACAAAAAACCTAATCAGGGTCCTGCTTATTCATAAAATGATATTACATAAGTCACCAAATCTCAGGTGTTATGCTGCTATTGGTTAAGAGATGGTAACTGCCAGGTGACAAATATTTTCATGTGCATAGTTGTAGTGCCCATATCTATGAAGTTCTTTAGAGTCTTGAAAGGGCTTTCTACATCATCTTTTATTATCTGAACTTTCCAAAATGCAGGGTGAAATGGACTTTCAGATAGACTTCAGATACAACAAATATTTTGTCTTATTGGGTCTACTTTAAAATTGTTTTTTAATGTTTATTTATTGTTGAGAGACAGAGCATGAGTGGGGGAAGGGCAGAGAGAGAGGAAGACATAGAATCTGAAGCAGGCGCCAGGCTCTGAGCGGTCAGCACAGAGCCTGATGTGGGGCTCGAACTCAGGAACAGCGAGATCATGACCTGAGCCGAAGTCAGACGCTTAACCGACTGAGCCACCCAGGCGCCCCTTACTGAGTCTACTTTAAATACACATACCTGTATCACCGTAAAATTTAAGAGCTACTTCAGAACCTAACTATTCAATGACTTCATAACATGAGGTTTCTTCTGCAGAAAAGGTAATGTTTCAGAATACTTAACCTGTCAACATCTAGCATAATCTCTAATGCTTTCTTCTTTGTAGAGAGGTGTTTTAACTTACTCATTTTGTGCTAACTCAATTAAAATGTATATGGAATCCACCAAATGTAAGTGTTAAAAACCAGTTTTCAACAAAATTTCTATTCACAAAATTTGACATTTTACTTTAAGTTTAAAGAAATAACTTGTATCTATTTCAAAGTGTAATGACTGGGTTCTCAACTAAGGCATTATTTTTGTCTGGATCTTACCCCAAAATGTAAGTTTTCTGAAGGGATTACTTTGAGGCTTCTTGTGGTTTCTTTTAGCAACTGTACAGTGTTAAAGAATGGTACAATGGTACTTGGATGTCTGCTTCATACCCTAGCATACAGGCATCTGTAACAGACTCTTGGCTGATGAGGAGGCAGACCTTGCAAAAACTGAAAGATGAATGTTTTACACAGAGAATTGCTGCTGCTGTCGCTAAGAAAAGCTAGCATTTACTGACTGCTTCTGAGCACACGCTAAACACACTGAAGGTCATATACACCATATGTTAATATATGCAGGCTCTTGGGGCGCCTTGGTGGCTCAGTCAGTTAACCGTCTGACATTGGCTCAGTTAACCGTCTAACACCATCTCCCAGTTGGAGCCCCACATCGGTCTCTGTGCTGACAGCTCGGAGCCTGGGGCCTGCTTCAGATTCTGTGTCTCCCTCTCTCGCTCTCTCTCTGCCCTTCCCCCGCTCACACTCACTCTCTCTCTCTCTGAAAAATGAACATTAAAAAAATTAATAAAAAATACATGCAGGCTCTTAAAACCACGTCTGTCAAATAGCAAACCCGACATAAAAGCTTATCATCATCGTCTCCATGTCACTTCATTCTGAGAAGAGGATAAATACATTATGAAGCAGGCATTACTTTACCGTAGCTCCCATCCTCCCCATTTTACAGATACGAAATTAAGTCTAGAAGACTGAAGTAATTTCATTCGCTCCAGGCCACACAGCTAAGTGTTAGATAGATGCAAAGCTTTTTCTAATCACTAGGTGATTTTCCCCCCTATTTTATTGAGATATCATTGACATACACGACTGTAAGTTTGAGGTATACAGCGTGATGGAGTGACTTACATATGTTGTGAAATGATCACTGTTACCAGTTTTGTTAGCAGTCATCATCTCCTACAGATACGATAAATACAAAAAGCAAAAGAAGAAAACGTTTTTCTCCTTGTGATGAGAACTCTTAGGACTCACTCTTCAGCAAGGTTCCTACATGGCATACGGCAGCGTAGCTGTGGTTGTCACGGTGGACGTTCATTCCATCCCCAGTACCTGCTTAGCTTGTGACCGGAAGTTTGTCCCTTTGACCAGCCTTCCCCTGTCCTCCCTGCTCCCCTCGACTCTGGTAAGCACAAGTCTGAACGCTTTTTCTATTAGTCTGTTTTGTTTTGTTGTAGATTCCATATATAAGTGAGATCACATATATTTGTCTTTCTCTAGCTTATTTCATTTAGCATAACAATATTCAGGTCCATCTATATTGTTGTAAATGGCAGGATTTCCTCATTTTTTAAAATAGCTGAATATTCCAGCGTGTGTGTGTATATACATATACACATACACAATTTCTCTATCCATTCATCCAACAGTGGGTGCTTTGGTTGTTTCCCTGTCTTGACTACTGTAAATAATGCTGCTACGAACATGGGGGTGCAGACAACTTTGAGTTCGTGTTCTTTCTCCTTTGGATATATTCCCAGAAGTCACTATGTAATTTTGATTCACTGATCAAGTGACTTAACATTGAAGAAAAGGTAGAAAAACTTCAGATATTCTTGTAACTAAGAAAGAAGCTGGTTATGCTCTGAAAAAAAAAGTGACAATAATGAGAAAAGTCTAGCAAATTATTTGTTGCAAAAAAACAAACAGGAAGGGTGTTAACAACAATGTGGTGTCAGGTCCCTGCAAACACATACCCCAAATATGGGTATTAAAGAAAGAGAACTGACATTTTAAAAATTCCTTTAATGTTTATTTATTTTTGAGATAGAGAGGGACAGAGCACCAGCCAGGGAAGGACAGGGAGAGAGAGACAGGGAGACACAGAACCCAAAACAGGCTCCAGGCTCTAAGCTGTCAGCACAGAGCCCAATGCGGGGCTCAAACTCATGAACTGCGAGATCATGACCTAAACCAAAGTCGAATGCTTAACCAACTGAGCTACCTAGGCGCCCCAAGAGAACTGACATTTCACAAATAAGTATATATGATACAGTTAAGGATCACTGAGTCTGATGTGATAGGACTCTGAACTGGACTAGAGCAATGGTGGAAAGGTAGAACATAAAGAATTGCTGATTTGGAATATTCTAGAGACTAAAGCTGACACAGAAGTAAACTGAGTTTTAATGGGGACTGCAACTTTTGAGACATCTGCTAGAATTCTTCGACAGCTAAAAATCACGGCATCTGATAAATGCCTGGCTAAGCCTCCCATCTCTCAAGTAAGGAAAGAAACCTTCTGGATATGAATGTGACCATGGCAAGTAATTAGCTGATTAAATGGAAGTACTGGGAAATCTGACGGCAATTTTGAAGTTTGTGATGATGACTGGGAATGGGAATGTGGGACATTAGAGGACGCAAGTTACAGACAGTTCCCAGAAAAGTAACTCTTGTCTGAGACTCTAAAGGGAAGATGCATAATATGTTTCAGGAAGCTCTCAAGAACACAACTCTAGTTAAACCAGCTTTGAGTAATATTTACTGAGTATCCACCATGGGCCAGGTGCTGTTCTTGGCAGGAGGGACACAGGTAACATAAAATCCCTGCCTTTATGGAGCTTACATTCTAGTTGGGGAGGGGATAGAAAGTGCAGGAGTTGAGAGAGGCATTAAAATTTTAAATAAGGTCATCAGGAAAGGTTCCATCGAGAAAGAAGTTTGAATGAGGTGGGAAAAAAGTGATTTCAAAACGTGGGGGAAGAGGGTACCACACAGGGAACAGTCAATGCAAAGGCCCTGAGGCAGGAGTGTGTCTGTAAGAAACAGCAAGGAGATTAGCATGGCAAGAACAGAGCGAGTGAGCAGCAGTGGTAAGAAAAAATGTTCAGAGAGGTAAGAGGTGGTGCAACACACAGGACTTGCAGACGCCATAAGGACTTTGGATTACTCCTGAATTACACGTATAAGAACCCACACTCATTGGGTCCTGTTACACTGAATGCCTATGTGAAATATCTGTGTTTTACTAGGTGTTGTGAGGAAAACACAAAGGAAGCAGAAATCATGATTATTCCCCCAGAGACAGTATCCATTTTAAGCTCTATTTAAATTAGAAATTCAAAACGAGTTTAAAAGAATAAGGAAGATGTTCTAGATCTATTCAGGACGTGATAAAGTCCCAGGTTACTCCTAGGTTTTAGAGTAAAAATTCCTAAAGTTACATCACTAAAAGTAGCCAAGAAAGAAGGGTGAGAGAGAGAGAATGAATTAAAGAAAGAGAATGAGTCAGGAAAACATGGGGGAGAAAGGTGTAACCAAACAGTATTGCCCCTATTCATCCTAGTTGTGTAGGAAAAAAGTAAAACTTGAAATGATTTGGTAGAAGAAAATAGAGCTCTGGTTTGTAGACTGGAAAGGGTATGAACGACAGAGAAAGAGGGCAGATTCTGGAAAGACTGGTTGCACAAAGAGCTCTCCAATGAACTTAGTTTTCGAAGACACGAAGAAGAGACATACACAACATGGATGCCTATGAAAGAAACGCAAGATGGTATCAGGAAGTCAAATGCCCACAATGAGCGAACTTAAGAAAACCATTAAAGGGCTGCAAAAGGGGCTTCTGAATTTCTGTCTGGAAGGGAAAATGTGCAATACGGCTGGGTAAGTTTGTTAAGGTAAATGGTGTAGTTAACATATAACAGGAAAAAAAAAAAGAAAAGAAAAACCACTTCTGTTTTGCTCTTTTAAAATATTACACTTGCACAGCACTTTACAGTTCACATATTTCTATTTTATGACATCCTTGCTGGGGAAGCACAACCCCTGTGTTATAGAGAACTCCCAGTCAGATAGATGCACACCCATCAGCCACCACTCAGGCTCTGCCTCTCTTCACAGTGGGGTGGGGAACAAAGGCCAAAAGTAGATGCCCAAGGAGGGAGCTAAAGCCCAGGACACAGAAGGCCATCAGAGAGCCACCCGCATGCCCTACAAATCTTCTGACTTGGCCAGCTGATCAGTTTGCAAATCATGGACCCATTGATGAACGCGGCCAAGTGCTCTAAGTACTCTGACAAACAAATGAAGACCAGAGAGCTGTGCTGAAACTGCCCAATCTTTCAAAATGAGGAAAGAACATGAACATTACAAAAGAACATAGATGTTACAAAACATTACAAAACACTAACTGTTGTGCTTATCATCCATCCTGAGGAAAATTCTAGAACAGATAATAAGGCAGATGGCTTTTGAACAAAGATGGGTGATCACTAAACTCAGCATGGAATCAGGAGGAACAAGTCTTGCCAAGCAACTTTATTTCTTTTGCTGGCAAATCCACAGGACAAATCATCTCTGTGACTTCAGAAAGGACTGAACAAGCCCCACTCTCCAATTCTTTTTAGGGGGAGGGAGGAAGGGAGAAAGATGAAGACAAATGGGCTGAATGTCTACAACCAATTAAGCAACAAAATTCAGAGTGCTCATAGGTAAGTTCTGCAAGACTCGCTGAGCTTAGCCAATTATATTATCTGGATATATTAACTCGATAAAGTCCTATCCTTATCAAATGTATCCTTCTCAAAATCCTTATCCCAAACTGGAATCTGGAGACAAGAGTCAAAAAGGGGACAGCAGATTCAGAACCCAAAACATTTTTAGTAGAAGGTTAACTTTAACAAAGGAAATTTAATGGAGAAAAGGTAAAGAATTATATTTGGATTTTAAAAAAAATCTAATGCTATGTATAAATTGTGACAAACTCTCATAGGCATAAAGAACTAAAAATATTTGTTGAACAAAGCTTGACATCAATTAAAAAATGTGAAATGGCCACCCCAAAATGTATGCAGTCTCAATCTCAGGCTGAGCTAATGGACATAAAAGGTCAGGAAAAAGGAAGGTGAAAATCATACTGTACCCTGTATTGGTCAGCTCATACCTGGAGAAGTTTTCAAGACTCGGCAATCAATGCCTTATAGTCAGCACACAGGGACAAAGCAAATGCCCACAGAATTTGAAAATTAAATCATCCCTCTGGGAGTAATATCAGCATGAATCAAATAGAGTGGTAGAATTTAGCTATCAACATAAGTAATTCCAAGAAAATGTGTGACTGAAAATATTTAGAAACACAAGTCCAATCAAAAGCAAACAGGGTATAGTTTCTAGGAGGCAGGATTAGAATGTGAATTAGGAAAGCTGAAACCTTGTCAATTTTGTTTACTTCTGGCGAAAGAAACCGTGTTAGCAGAACACTGTTACATTAATCTGGGGGAGAAAAAGCAGGAGTTTGACCTGCAATATTTTGCCTGCCTTTCCATCGCACTGTCGGAGGCTGAAATGCGCCGCCCACAATCAGATCAGCGCTGGGCAGGGGCATCCTTATAAAAAAAGAGGCTCCATTAGGCTCTCATGGCTTAGTGATGCTTCCCATGAAGACTGTCCTTGTGGGTGACAGTACGATGACCAAATGATGCAAGCTTCCATTCTACTCAGTTATCTTAATAGGTTAATTTAGTTGGCATTCTTGTGTTTATATCAGTCTCCTGGTCACTTGCTAAATGTAAGTAAATTTCCCTAATCCTCATTATTTCTGGACACACACACACAATTGGGATTTATAGAGCTGGAAAAGTCTACACCTTAAATATTAAATATTCTAGAAAGAGATGGACAGTGGAGTCCCGAGCTCAGAAGAAGTCTGAACAAGATGTACAGATTTGGAAGCGATCATCACAGAGTGGTCACTGAAGATATCAGAGTATGTGAGATCATCCAGATCCCACAGCATGTGGAAGGAGAAGAAAAGAACAGGGGACAGAGGGCTGGAGAACACCAGCCACTGAAGGGAATGAAATTTAGGTGTTCTGCCTTTAGCAAGGAACTAAAATATGTGGACAAAGACTAAACATCCACTTCCCAGAGATTAGAGGGAACACATACAGTTAAGAACCCAACTAGATGACCTATACAGCATCTTTCAGCTCTGAAAAATGAGTCAAAGACTTTCAACTCCACCCAGTATTCCTCACAATCCGAGAAATAACTTTTTGTCACATTACAGAAAAACTAAAATTATACCCAATTTTATTCTTTGACTTTGTTAGCCAATGGTAGGGAAATGTTTTGAAGAATTAAAGCCTCTTGTTTTCTGAAAGCAAAGCGTACTTGGTTTACCTGTAGAGGAGACTACAGGCTCCAGAAAATAGGTTCTTACCCTATTTTCCCTTCTGTGGGACCTGTTATATGAGTAGTATGAAAATGCAGTTTTACCCAACCACATTCTTTTTTTTTATTAAATTTTTTTTTTCAACGTTTATTTTTGGGACAGAGAGAGACAGAGCATGAACGGGCGAGGGGCAGAGAGAGAGGGAGACACAGAATCGGAAACAGGCTCCAGGCTCTGAGCCATCAGCCCAGAGCCCGACGCGGGGCTCGAACTCACGGACCGCGAGATGGTGACCTGGCTGAAGTCGGACGCTTAACCGACTGCGCCACCCAGGCGCCCCGCCAACCACATTCTTGCTTACTCTTCCCTTCCTGCCACCTCTGCCTGACTAGGGCTAGCCGAAATCTGTGGATTTAAATCTTAAAAGCTATACTACATTTCAGAAAAGTACCTGTAACATTCACTAATATTTAAAATCTGCTGGTTTCTGTTACCCTTTCCATTCAATTCTAAAAACAGAGGCACGGGTATATACACACATTTTGAAAATCCAGAAATATTTGATGAAAACAAACTGTCATTTTTGTCATAACAATACAGCCGGTGTATTTGCAAACATGACTACTTGCAGTTCAACTTAATCTTACAATATGGCACCTGTCCCACTAAGTGGCACCTTAGTAACTGCTGTTACAGGTATTTGACCCTTTAACTATAGGCACCTTTTCTCCACCCCCTATCCTATGCCTCCCCCAACACTCTGTAACCCTTCTTTTTCTTTTCCTGTTCTTGTCCTTAATTTCCTCTTGGTAGTGCCCATAAACTTTTATTACCACCAATGGCACTAACGCTAACACAGCTGCTAAGCCCCGACCTAGAAATACAATGGATATAATTCTTTTTTTTTTAAGTTTACTTATTTATTTTGTGTGTGTGTGTGTGTGAGAGAGAGAGAGAGAGAGCACACAAGCAGGGGAGGGGCAGAGAGAGGGAGGGACAGAGAATCCAAAGTGGGCTCCGTGCTGACAGCAGAGAGGTCAATGCGGGGCTCGAACTCATGAACCGTGAGATCATGACCTGAGCCAAAGTTAGACGCTTAACCAACTGAGCCACCCAAGTGGCCCACAATGGATATAATTCTAATGAACTTTTTGGTTGTCCTTCTAAAACAACTTCTATATTCTGTTTTAGTGACCAATCCACAGGACAGAAAGAATAAATGGCTGTAGGAAATAAACATGTAAAAAAGAAACCTGGAGTGCTTCCTAACTCCCGCTGTCTGACACAGACTATGTTTGCATAGTTTGGAATCGTGATTTGCAGGGGCAGGTTTCTGAATGACCAGAAAAGGTGGGAGAGGGGCACACTAGACTCCATGCTTCACACCAGTTGAAGTTTAGAGTCATGCTAAGTTACTAAAATATAGTAAGGGTCAGAGTAGAGAAGATGGAAAAAAAAAAATCAAGTCTAAAACCAGAACAAAAGGACTTTAGCACTAGGTATTACAGTTCTGGGAAAATTTCACGGGTTCCATAAAACTTTATGGGAAAGGTAAATAATTAGGTTCCTACCACAATCTGCTCCCTTGAGTCCAGTACTCTTGAAGCTACCCTTTGATGCTGCAGTTCTCTTTATATGACACCCCCAGTGGCTCTAGGCATTCATCAGAGAAAAGGTCTTCAGTGCACGGCTTCCTCCCTTTATCTCTCTGGCTATTGTTAGCAATTGTTTCTGTTTAATTTCACAAAATGGAAGGAGAGAGACAATTTATCACCAATTTAGCACCGCCAGTATACCTGCAGGCTAGGAATGGGAAGCAGAGCAGACAGATGCCTTCCACTAGGCTTAAGAGGCAACAGAAATACTTCCTTACAAAAGCTCAGTGTGCAGGGGCTGGGCAAAATAAATATTAAAAAAAAAAAAAAAACATGGCAAATAAAAAGCTATTTTATTAAGACAAGTCCATTTATCCTATCCATCTTCACGTCCCGACACTAAAATAACCCAGGTTTTTGTGGCTCTCTAAACAGTCTCTTAGATCTCTATGCTATCATGTCCTCCTGCTGCTTGCTGGCCTGAAAAACTCCTACTCAGCCTTCGAGTTTAAGCTCACACATTACCACCTCCCTGGAAGGTTGCTTTGATTCTCCCAAATAGGTGCTCCTTTCCCTTAGATGCTCCTCCTACTGCTCCCTCATCACAGCAGCTATGTGCTATTGCAATTATTTCTATACCTGGGAGTGTGGCTCTCTAGCTGCCTGCCTGCTGTCTGAGGGAGCACCATGTCTTTCTATTACTGTGTCTCCTGGTACGTGACATGACATGTACCCCCACAGGTAATTCACAGCAAAAGAACTCCCTAGGTCTCAAGTTGGAGGGGCAACACCCATCCATCCAATTCTCCCTTTTCCAAACCCACCTCGTTTAGAACTTCATTATCTATCTCTGGGGCACCTGGGTGGCTCAGTCGGTTAAGTGTCCAACTCTTGATTTAAGCTCAGGTCAGGATCTCACAGTTCATGGGATTGAGCCCTGTGTCAGGCTCTGTGCTGACAGCTCAGAGTCTGCTTGGAATTCTCTCTCTCCCTCTCTCTCTGCCCCTCCCCTGTTCATGCTGTCTCTCTCTCTCAAAGTAAATAAATAAACTTTAAAAAAAAAAAAAGGACTTTACCATCTATCTCCTAGTCTCTTCAAAACAAAAACACAAATTAAAAAAATACATATGCATGCCTACATTCATTTCAGTACTATTTATGATAGCCAAGAAATGGAAGCAACCTAAGTGTCCATCAACAGATGAATGGATAATGAAGATGTCATATATTTATACAATGGAATATTACTCAGCCATAAAAAAGGATGAGATCAGGCCATTTGTGACATGGATGTACCTAGAGGGCATTATGCTAAGTGAAATAGGTCAGATTTAGGAAGAGAAATACTATAAAATTTCATTCACATGTGGAATCTAAAAAACAAAACAAATGAATAAACAAAAAGCAGAATCGGGCTTATAAATACAGAGAAGAAACTGATGGTTGCCAGAGAGGGGGAGGGAGTTGGGCAAAACGGGTAAAGAGGAGTAGAAGGTACAGGCTTCCAGTTATGGAATGAATAAGTCATGAGGATGAAACACACAGCATGGGGAATAGAGACACCGTAATAGCGTCGTATGGTGACAGATGGTAGCTACACTTGTGGCAAGCATAACATATAGGGAACTTGAATCACCATGCCGTACACCTGAAACTAATGTGACACTCACTGTGCGTCAACTACACTCAAATCAAAAAACATTAAATTAATAAAAATAGGTTAATCTCATCATTGGTCCCTCATTTCTGGTCCCTCTTCCCTTGAATCCATTCCAAATACACTATTGCCACTATAATGTTACTAAAGTGTGGCTTTAATTAAATGTACCAGGTTGAGCAGTTGATGATGCAGAGAATAAAAAGCTGAAAAACACCTGTTCTCTAAGCTCCGTGGGCTCAAATCCAACAAGGCAGAGAGAGAAGTAAATAATTAACATACAATTTATCAGCTGTTATAGAGATATATCCAACTCACGCTAATCCCTCTACCTGGCCTGTCCTTCACTCTTAAAACAGCCAATTCGTATTTCACTTTACACAGGAAGACTTCCTAATCTCTGCAGCCAGAAGCCATCCCTCCTTCCTCTGCTCCCACAGTGCCCTGTCACTCACTTATCACTTTCTGTTTGAATTACAGTTATCTGTACCCACACATTATGTCTCTTACTGGATTGAACCTTTCTAAGTGGAAGTGCAACACATTTTACTCGTCTCTATTTCGCCATGGTACCTAACACAGGGCCCTGCAAATAGCTGACAAATGTTGAATTATGATGATTAACTTCACTAAAACATTATGAGTCTGCGATTCCTTTAGGATTTGCCAATATTAAGAACATCGGTGGGTCAAATATATGCAATTCAGGACTGACATTTTTCCACTCTAGCCACAAAAATAGAAAAAGTCTATTCTGTTTGGCTAGATAATAGTGGACATATGGAAAATATCCTCAACCAGATTTGAAAGATGTGTCCAAATGAAATGTATCTCTTGTAAAAACACAACAAAAGGCAATTCCCTAGTACTATAAACCAGGCCACCAGCCTCTGCTGACAAATACAAAAAAAAAAAAAAAAACTATGAAGGGCAAACGATGCGGTGTGTCCACACTGGGGCCAACTCAATGGGCAGATGCTTCACTAAGGAAAAAAATCCACACTTTAGTCCAAATCAAATTTAATAAAATGAGATACTGGCACAAGATAAAATTTCAAAGATGGATCATTGAATAAGCTCTCTGATCTTTCAAAGAAGTTGAGTATATGTAGCTTATCCATTCTTTAAAGTTTACATACGATTTCCTACAATAGTGACACTATAAGACACCTCCTCAAGCCCTGGTTAGGACCTCCATTGAAATTTTGTCTGTACTCCCTCTACCCCATTCCTTCACCAAGATTATTTTAGTCAAATGCAACCATTGTATGCAGCATGAGGTAGGCAGAAACTTGACCATCCTTCACCTGAATCACAAGAATGGAGGACGTTTAACATTTCATGATTTAAAATGCAGAACTAAAATTCCAACTTCTCAGTTTTGACCAGAAAGGAAGCTCAAATCTCAAAACCTTAATACCCTTTAAGAAAATGCCATGCTGTAATGATAGTTATTTGCTCTTAATTTGCTTGAATGAAGTCAGAACATTTGATTATGTCATTTATTTCAGCATTAAAATTGCTGAGGACAGGGGTGCCTGGGTGGCTCAGTCAGTTGAGCGGCCAACTTCGGCTCAGGTCGTGATCTCGCAGTCCGTGAGTTCAAGCCCCACATCAGGCTCTGTGCTGACAGCTCAGAGCCTGCAGCCTGTTTCAGATTCTGTGTCTCCCTCTCTCTGGCCCTCCCCCATTCATGCTCTGTCTCTCTCTGTCTCAAAAATAAATAAACATTAAAAAAAATTTTTTTTAAATAAAAAAATTAAAAAAAAAATTGCTGAGGACAAGAACTGCATCTCAACCAATTGTGCATGGTCCTTAGGAAACTGCCTGCAGCACCTTTTAATCTAAAGACCTGAGTTAAAGTTTGCCAGGAGGATTAAGTAAGAAAAAGTGGGGGGGGGGGGGATGCTTTAAGAAACTCTAAAGCACAATACAAATATAATGTGCGACAAGCATTATTCTTACAATAAGCTCCCTCCAAGAGCAAGTCCCTTCTACAGGAAATCTGAATACAGCTGATGTATTTCTGTAAACTCTTCCCAAAAGAATTTGTGTGACATGCAAAACTGTAAATAACTACTTAAAAAGGGAGGAAGTGAAGGGAAGAAAGAAAACTCAGGTGGGACTAGAAGAAGGAAGTAAATTAAACGGCAGGGGAGAAGCTTATTAGATAAAATAAAGCAATACAGGAGAAAAGTAAACTGGAACTTAGAGATCAATTTCTAACTCTATCACTTACTATCTACCCACATGAATCTGGTCACTTCACCTCCATAGACTCCAGTTTCCTCACGTGTAAGCAGAAATAATAACTCATAGGGTTGCTGCAGGGATTAAATGAGATAATATTTACATAAAATACTTAGCATTATGTCTTGTACATAGTAAGTGATAAGTGACTTACTGTTGATAAAATTATTATTAGACCCGTATACTGATTGGTGACATTCAGGAAGAGAAAAGAGCCAAGAATACGTCAGAAGGGAAGATGATATACAGAGAGCTCGGTCTATAAATTCTTGCTGGGAGACAAAGTTTGAGAAACATACATTACACAAAGCATTTTTCATATTAAATGTACAAATTACATACTGTGTCTCCAGGATTGCTGAAGAGTCTAGAGAACTGTAGCCAAAATCTCGAAGTCATAAAAGTAGAATAGCAGTGACTGTATGGAGGGAGAGCAGGACAGACCCCACCCCGCCGCTAAAAAAAATAAATAAAAATAAATAAAAATAAAAAAGTGCTTACTGATGTGTACAGAAGCCTGCTTCCAAACTTTCAATTTTTTTAACTTTTCCTAGACAGAATGAAACTTAGGTTCCATAGCAAACGTACACCAACTCTACTGGCCAAAATTAGATGGTATTAACAACAGTGCACAGTCATTTAGGCTTCCATTATTTGCTCTTTAGTCTGGGGAAGTTGTATTTGTGATGGATTTTAGGTGTTAAGTATTTTTAACTCCATCATACTCAGTAATTGCAAAAACAGTGAAAATGTTTCAAAATTAGGAATCAGATTTAGAGACAGCAAATCATTGTAAAAAGTAAGAAAACAGTGGATGCTACCTGTGTAATGGGATCAGACTTATTGGCTGTAATATGTGAAAAGTCTATACCCATGGAATCAATAAGAATCAGCAGAAGACAAGGAAAACAAGAAACCCTGCATGGGGTGGCCAGAGAATCAACATCACTTTGGGTTGTCAACTGGTCTAGTGTTAATTCAGGAGAAGGCAAGGAGTTGAACAATTTAAAAGCTAAGCATAGTAAAAGTACTATCATAAAACTGCTAAAGTTTGAGGCCTTTTTCAATTTACACAGTGTGAATGGTCAGCTCACTATATGACCTGTCACTGCTAACCTCTTCCCTAAGGCCTGTGCAGATCATCTAAGAGAAAGGCTGCCTGTCTCAGTAAATTTTCAATGTAGACAAAACTAGTCTATTAGGGGAAAAGACGGCCAAAAAATTCTACCAGCAAGGAGGTGAGAGTATAGCTGGTTTCCCTTTGAGGGACCAACTCACAGTCCTTTTTACTAAAAATAACCTTTCAAAACCAAACCTGTACTTAGAGAAACTTTTAACTTTTTTTGGGGGGGGGGGGGGGCAACAAAGCATAGTTGTCTTATAAGTATCTGCATGAAATTATGGGCTGAAGATCCTAAAAATGTCAATCAGGCAGTGATAAATGGAAATAATATTTCATCACTATTAATTTAAGCTATGTATATATATGTACGTACATATGTGTGTGTATATATATATTTGTTTTGTCTAATTGTAATAATAAAAGTATATGAGCTTTAAATCTTGGCTTTAGGGGGCGCCTGGGTGACTCAGTCGGTTAAGTGGCCGATTTCGGCTCAGGTCATGATCTCGCGGTCCGTGAGTTCAAGCCCCGCGTCGGGCTCTGTGCTGACAGCTCAGAGCCTGGAGCCCGTTTCAGATTCTGTGTCTCTCTCTCTCTGACCCTCCCCCATTCATGCTCTGTCTCTCTCTGTCTCAAAAATAAAATAAAACATTAAAAAAAAAAATCTTGGCTTTAGTTCTGCTACTTCTGTTAGGTTTTAAGCTCACCAAACCATGAATTATCCTACTGTGGAGGTTTTCTACAATCTACCCAAATCAAACAAGGAGAGAACACTTACTATACTCAATCACAGAAAATGTGCCTCTGGAACTCTATTAGGAATTTGGTCAATCAGGACACAGACAAAGGAGCTGAAGTGTCTGCATTTCGATAGACAGTACCCCTACCACTGCCAAGATATACTTTTTATCCTAACTTTTAAACCCAGTTGAGTTTACTGTGATCCCAATACTTAGATAACCAATAACAAATGTGAACTATTCTTGCAACTTCATTAATAAAATCATTTGGACTATTCATTCAACAAAGAAGCATTTCTTGAGTAGGCCTATACTAGGCACAATGCATTTGTGTGGCACCTTTTATTTTACAATCCCAAAGAGCTTTCAAAGTTGCCCTAACATAAAGTATCATTGATTGAACATCTCTCATTTTATTTTATTTTTTCAATTTCTTTTAATGTTTATTTATTTTTGAGAGAGACCGAGACAGAATGCGAGTGGGTTAGGGGCAGAGAGAGAGGGAGACACAGAATCCGAAGCAGGTTCCAGGCTCTGAGCTGTCAGCACAGAGCCCGACGTGGGCTCGAACCCACGAGCTGTGAGATCATGGCCTGAGCCGAAGTTGGATGCTTAACCGACTGAGCCACCCAGGCGCCCCGAACATCTCTCATTTTATACATGTACAACACTCTATTCAAAACCGTGATTCATGGGGCACCTGGCTTGCTCAGTCGGTAAAGCGTGTAATTCTTATCTCGGGGTTGAGTTGGAGCCCTGCATTTTGCATAAAGATCACCTAAAAGTAAAATCTTAAAAACAAAACAAAACAAAACAAAACAAACAAACAAAAAACCTGATTCAGGAATAATAAATTGAGCTGTTGGTGGAAATAAAAACTCAAGGGGCTGAGACAATCAATCATTAACTAAATTCCAACTTCCCAATTCAATCCAAAATTACCCAGTGCCAAGTGATTTTTTAAAATTACAAGCCAAAATATACAATGATTCAAACATTCCATTAGGGAAAGGAGTTAATATAGTTACAATTTCCCATTCCTAAATCCTTATGGGTATGCTACTAGGTAATAAGTCAAATTTATCAAAAGTCCCACTCAGTGGTTATATTTAATTTGCATACATTTGAGTAACTTCTTGAAATGGATTACCTAACTTTCCAAAAATAACTTATTTACCTGGGTTTTCTTTATTTTGAAGCTTTCTAGGTCTTTCTAGAAAATTGAGCCCTAAATTTATGTGTCAGTGAAATGCATTTGCCAAAATCAATTTTTTGAAACAGACCTGAGAAAGACCATCAAGAATGGAAGAGAAAATAAGGATAGTGAGTAAGCACAGGGACAGGTATAAACCAGAATTCTTGGCTTGGAACCCTTGTTCTATGATTTTCTAGTTAGCTGGTCTTGGTAACTCAGTTACTCTGTCTGCAAAATGGAAATAATAAAAAATACCTACTCCCTATGGTTGTTACAGGGATTAAACCCAGGTAAATTAGTACATATAAGGGTTTAGCAGCAATCAGCATTATATAATGTGTTTACTTATTATGATTATCATGACTAAATCATCCAAATCATTTACACAAATGCTGGTCCCTCCTCAAAACCTTCCTTATCTGATCTAGTAGAATTTAATCCCTCCCTCCTAGGCTTCTCCACAAAATGCATCATGTATCAGTTATTTGGGTAAATTTCCCTCCCAATGTAGATTACTTACATCTCTTTGAAGATAGAGACTACAGCTCATCTGAGTGCACCAGACAGCGAATATTGTTCATGGCTGTCTTTCTTCTCCCTCTCTCTAAATGTTCTTAACAATCAAACCCTGTCAATTACCAAACTTTTACCTGGAGACAGGAGCTTTATGTAACCCAATGCACTTATGTACTGGTCTTACCTTGCTAAATATTCTGTTGAGACTTAAATAAAATTTTGCAGGGAGAGGGAAGAAAGAAGGACTCATTTAATACACTTAAATTGCTAAGAATATCTTTGTAAACTAATATATTTTTTTAAAAATTTCTTATGCCTTAAAAGCTTACTTGCATTATTTCATTCAAAAAAGCCCACGGTACTTTTAATATAAAAATACAGTAGCATAATTTCTGCATATGTCAAGTCTAACCTAATCATAACTTGCCCATCTGCTGATTTTAATGTAATCCTGGGGATGCTAGAAGACAATATGCTTGCTTGATTCACCCTACACTATTTATGTAAAATAAAATAATTTTAACATTACATTGAGATGCAAATCTTTCTGGCTTTGATATGTGCTCTCTTTTTCCTCCTAAAAAAAAATGCCACACACACACACACACACACACACAAAACAAGCCTCCAACTTATTCCGGATCACTGGAAAGCATTTTCCATAGTATTATCCAACTTCGCTTACACAATGACGTTGCCATTACTTCGAGAGAACTTTTCTGAAAACAAATGGCTGATTTGAGTGCATTGCTTTGTTGCCATTTTCTACAAATTCTTTGTTTTTATAGTGTCCTACCTTTTGAAATAAATTTTTCAGCATAAAAACTTCTGAGGATACCTATTCATTTTCACAAATATTCCTAGTCTCTATTCTTTGACTCATTTTAAAATAAACTAAAAAAAACCAGAAGGCTAAAAAAGAATTGCACCCATTTAAGGTGGCTTTTCTAAGTTTAATTTTTTTTTCATTCCTCAATAGCAGGTCCTTTCAAAGGAGTACAAAAACTACATCCAATTTATTTCTCATCCTAAACACATTCCAGCCAAATGGGAAACGTTATCAGTCATCTTAACCAGGAGAAAAATACAAAGCTAAGCCAGATCAAACCAAATTTTCTTTTTTTTACTTTTGAGATCAAGATTTTTCACATAAAAGTGCTTTGATAAACCTATGCAATGAACAAATGTAATCACAATTTAACATCATATTTTGGACTAATTTCTCTTCCTCAAATAGTCATAATAGTGGCTAATTCACATATAATACCTCTCAGCTACCGGGTAGAGTATAGTAAACTTAATTGTTTTATATATCCTGAGGCATACAAAGAAAGGTCAATCAAATACAAAGAGGTTCCCAGTATGTTATATACACATGTGACTGAGACAAAAAAAATCTACCCTAAGAAAAAACTGGACTTAATAATAGATCCTGCCTTAAAGTAGGGAGACCTGAGAAGTTGAAGCCCCCATCCCATTCCCACCCCCTAAAAGACAAGGTCTCCCTACCACCTTACAACCAGGAGGCATAAATTAAAACACTTAAGAGTTGTTTCCTCAGACTTTAGCAGTAAGAAAGCTAATACTCAGGCCTTTTCCGAGCAGTTGACTTCTATCAGAACTTATCACAAGTTATGTGAAACAGACAAGAGCATTGGTTCTGCATTTTACCAAGTGAGAACGGCATCGCAGTTTTTGGACAAGCCACCACTTCCAGCACCCAGCTCTTCCCGCCCCTCCTCCCCCCATTTCTTTTTATATCTTTCCTCCAAACTTGCAACCCGAAAAGTGATGCCACAAAGCAAAAGCCGCATCAGTAAACGGGAGGCCACCGGTTTTGAAAATAAAGTTTGTTCTTTTGCTGTCAACCTGATAACTTTTTAAAGACGAAACGTCTACTCAATCGGGTACAACCTATCCTATTCCCATACCAAGCAACCACTCGTTTGTCCCCGACAGTAAAGAGGAAAAAAGGGAATGGGAGCAAATGATGTTTAAAAGAAGGGTCTACGGTGCCAGGGGTAGGGACAGATTTTGAGACCGGTGTTGAACACTCCGTGTTTCTGGGAGCTGGGCGGCTTTACTGTGTCGATCCGAGAAATGTTTAGCAATCTGACGCATCAGTTTTTAGGAATGGTACACAAGCAGCCCCCACAATTTGAGCCATGCCTAGAATACCTCTTCTCGGTGACACGGGCTGGAGGGCATGGGACGGGCGAGCCCGGGGTACCAGGAAAGGTTCCGCGACATTTGTTATTGTTTATGAAGCCCAGGCAGGGACCGGGATCGGGGAGCTCGGGGGCCGAGGAGTGGAAGAGCAGAGAAGCACAAAGATTCCTCTTCGGGCACAGGGCTACCCTCCGGACACACGGGGCTAGTATCACCTCGGGGAGCAAGAGGGCGGGCCAAGGCCGTCGCTGGGGCTTCACTGGAGACACTGCCAGCCCCGACATTAGCCGAGTCGTCCCTGGACACCCAAAGACACATAATATCTCCTCCTGCCCCTACTCGCAGAGTTGGGGCCGGCGCTGCGAGGGGGGGCCCCAAGCGCGGCCGCCGCGCGCCGCATCCGCGTACTCACCTGCCTCCGGTCGCGCCCGCGGCCGGCTCAGCCTCCGCACGGACCGCAGCCGGCCCGGGGCCCGTCCGCTCCCTTTTGCCCGCTCCGCCCTCGCCCCGCCCCCGGGAGGTGGAACCCGCGGCCGCGCCGGAATCTCGGGGCGGCCTTCCTGAACTCTCGCGAGCCCTCCCTCTTCGGCTTCTCGGTGGCTAGGCCGGTCCGACTCGGCCCTGACGTCATACGCGCCATAGCCGGAAGTAGCCTTCTGTCGTCAACGCCCGCTCCTCTGCCCCACCCACTTACGCCTGGTGAATTCCTGATGGTCGTAGAGGAGTTGTCTGGACTGTCACTACTAACCTCAGTAATCAACCTTACCTCACTTCCCTCTAATCTACTCAAAACTGGTTCAGGCCTCTTATGAGAGTGCCCAATGTGTTGCCACATTAGTCACTTGTCCTAAATGACAGAGTTTTTCTCACTATTTCCCAGTGTAATGCAAAGAATGTTGGAAATGGAAAGGGGTTTAGAGATAATTCCCACGAATCCACGCAATTTGCAGATTAAGAAAAGGTGATAATTAACAAAGATGGATTGGCTGACCAAGTTGCTTTAGCCACTAGCTGTGGGATCTAGAAGTAACCCGGGTTCCTTGACCCTTTTCCATCTCACCGTGACTCCACTGCAAAGACTTGAAAGGGATTTAAATTTGGAAACGCCACAAAAAACTGGGAGGCATACACGAAAAACTTGCTTAGGTTATCTTGGAAAATCTAAAATATCTGACAGTACTGGGCTCCTTTATGTAGGATCGGTGAACCAGGAGGAAAACCCCTGCATCATGACTCAAAAGAGATGACTTTGTGAAGATGATGCATTTGTCTTTGGGGAGAAAAGTTGCTGGGCAAACCAAATAAGAGAATCGTTCCCAATTATTGTTAACAAATTCATCTTTGATCTGCATATTGGAGGTGTTATCAAATACCCCTGGCTTTTAGAGACTACTAAGGCAATATATGAAGCTGGTACTGTGCTTGCAGAAAACATAATTATCTTTAACTTCACCAAGAGCAAGTGATAGATGCAAAAGACTTAGGGAAGCCTCACGACATCACTTCTCTCTTTTTTTGCACTCGGTGCTTTTCTCATACATTGCTTGGTAACAGAAAAAGCACTATTGTGGTAATTAGTGTATTCTTGAGGAAATCATTTCCACCTTTATCATATGGTCCATTTGAGGCTCAAATGACAATTGCCATGTACAAGTATAAGGAAGTTTTATTGTGATCAAACATGCTTGACAGAGGCCTATACACCTCTTTCCTTCCACCACACTCGTACATACATTAATTCAAATGAGTAGAATGGAGAACAGTTTGTGGAATGTTCTAGAGCAATTTTATACTTTCCAGTATGCCATTTTTTTCATACCACTAGAGTAATATGGACTAGTCTAGGGTATCAGAAGAGGATAATATGGAGACTAAAGCTTTAACCTCCAGTTTTTAAACTGATGCTATTCTAAACAAACTCCTGCAAGAAGTTGTTGAAGGTGCCTGAACTAAAATAAATTAAAGCCATGTGCCCTTCTGGAAGCTTGGTGAAATCTATGGATCTTTTTCAGAATATTGTCCTTAAATGCGTAAAATAAACCATCTAGGGCTACAAAGGAAATTGATTTTATTAACACGCAGTTATTGAAACACTAAAAAGTGAATTTGTGATACAGTTATGTGGTAGGCAGCTTCTAAGATGACTCCCAATAATCTTCATTTCCAGTATTCTTGTCTTGTGCAACCCCTCCTCTTGAGTGTGGACCTGGTGACTCGGTTCTGAAAAAGAAAATACATCAAAACTGACGTAATGTCACTTCTCATGATAAAGTTATAAAAAGAATCTGGCTTTCATCTTGCTATCACCTCTTGCTCTCTCCCTTGCTCACTCTGGTGGAAACCAGCTTGCCACACAGAGACCTACCTTATGGAGAGGCTCACTTGGCAGGGAACTGAGAAAGGTCTCCAGTCAGCAGCCACCAAAGGATTGAGGCACTCAGTCCAACAGCCTGCAAAGAACTGCCAACAACCTGAGATGACCGCAGCCCTAGCTGACACCTTGACTGCAGCCTGGGAAAGGACCCTGAGCCACAGACCAAGCTAAATCAGGCCAGATTCCTGGCTCACAGAGGCAGTGAAATTATAAATATTTGTTTTGTAAGCCACTGATTTAGGGGGTAACTTATTCCACAGCCATTGATAACAGTTACATATTTGTGTCTTTACTAATGCATTAAATAACAAGATCAAGACCTACAGTAATTTTGCAGTAATGATGCACACTATTTAAACAACATTTTAGACATCTGCAACAACTTCAACGTGGTAGAAAATATGTGTGATTTCTCTTGGGGTGAAGTCACAGGTTGCTAATGCTACTGTGGTTTGCTGACTGCTTTCATAATGGGAGAAATGCTAATTTACAGACTTTAGTGAAAAAAAATATGCGAATGTACATATATGCTAAATATAAGTAGGTATATGTATATATATATAATGGATATATTTACTTTTTCATTAAGTTTCATTCACCCAGATGAAGAACTCATGGCCCAAATAAGAGATTATTTGTAGGGCCTTCCAAAACTGCAATCATCAACATTCTCAGACATTAGAATTAAAGTTCAAGGAATAAACCCAGTTAACAGATACAGACCATAGCCATTGCTAACTTTATTAACCTACCGTTGTACATGGATTTTTATCCTCTTTCACTTATTCCCTCTTCTCCAAATCTAGGCTAAATGTCCATAGACAGGCTAACATCATAGGCCAGAACGTGAGAAAAATTGTGGTTGAAAACCTCTACAGCTCCCAGAATTCATCTGATTTTTGTTTTCAGCATGTAAGCTGAAAATGTAAGCTCTTTGACCAAAGTGACTCTTCAGTATTACTTTTACTCTCCTAGGACTACCTCATAGTAAGTAACCAATGAATGTCAAATGACTGCAGTAAATGATAATAGAAGGGAACTGTATTTTTTTTTTTTTTGAGAGAGAGAGAGAGAGAGAGAGAGAAGGGGGGGCAGGCAAAAGGAGAAGGAAAGAGAGACTCTAAGCAGGCTCTGTGGAGCTTGATGCAGAGCTCCATGTAGGGCCCCATGCGGGGTTTGATCTCATGACTGTGAGATCATGATCTGAACCGAAATCAAGAATCAGATGCTTAACCGATTGAGTCAGGTGCCTCTAGAAGGAAACTATTAATAAAACCTTCCCACTGGCTGAATAGAGCTGCTTTTCTATATATGCAGCTTTGTAATTGTGGGATATGGTCAAAGCAGTATTTGGAGGATAGTTTATTGCTTTAAATGCATTTAACAGAATATACAAAAATGTAAAAACAAAAAACCAAGCTCTTAACTCAGGAAACTTGAAAAAGAAAAGAAACATAAAGAAAGTAGAAGGATGTAAAGATTAGTGTAGAATCCCTTCCAGGGGTCCATGGCCCTTATGTGCACCAAGTATTATAGGTCAAAACATAACTAATCCTACACATAATTCTATTTTTCAAATGGATGTAAATTCTATTATGATTAACAAAGTCAAATATATTTCTGGAGCACCTGGGTGGCTCAGTCAATTAAGCGTCCGACTTTTGATTTCAGTTTCGGTCATGAGCTCAGGATTCATGAGATCAAGCCCTGCAGAGCCTGCTTGGGATTTGCTCTTTCTTTCTCTCTCTGCCCCTCTCCTGCTCACACTCTCTTTTAGAATAAATAAAATAGGGGGCTCCTGGGTGGCTCAGTTAAGTGTCCAACTTCAGTTCAGGTCATCATCTGGCGGTTTGTGGGTTCGGGTCCTACATCGGACGCTGTGCTGACAACTCAGAGCCTGGAGCCTGCTTTGGATTCTGTGTCTCCCTCTCTCTCTATTCCTCCCCACTCACACTCTGTCTCTCGCTCTCAAAAATAAACATAAATTTTTTTTAATAAAGTAAAACATTAAAAAAACAAATACAGTTCTAGAACGTAAATGTAAATATAAAATATTAATGCAATAGGGAATTTTTTTTTAAAGACGGAACTTGACTTATAAAAACCAAAAGGTGATTCTTTGAAAAGTCAAGGAAGTAGGAAAAACTTTGGCAAGACTAATTCAGAAACAAAAATAAAAGACACGAATAGTAAGAATGAGAATGGAGATGTAGCTACAGGTATGGAGATTTTTTAAAGCATAAAAAATGTGATTAAAAAAGAGGGGAGGGGCAGCTGGGTGGCTCAGTCAGGTGAGCATCCAACTCTGGCTCAGGTCATGATGTAGTAGTTTGTGAGTTTAAGGCCCACGTCGGAGCCTGAAGCCTGCTTCAGATTCTGTGTCTTCCACTCTCTCTGCACCTTCCCCTCTTGCACTCTGTCTCTCCCTCTCTCAAAAATAAATACATATTAAAAAGATTTTTTTTAAGAGAGAGAGATTATTATTAAGACAAGCTGGTTGAGCACTCCTCTCTGTGTGAATAAAAGAGTAATATTAATTTCTGATTCGCTCCATGTTAAGATTAAAGAGTAACTAACATTTACTAAGCTCTTTCTGTGCGCTAAGCATTGTGCTCTTTGCTTGTAATATCTCATTTAATCCTTACAATAAGTCTGTGAGTTAGGTATAATAATCCCCAGTTTACAGATGATAAAACTGAGGCTCAAGAGCTATAGTGACTTACCTCGGGTCACACTAGATAGCGAATGACAAAGCCAGCCTCTCAGATTCCCAGTGGTAGACAAAATACTCCTGAGCAAAAGCAAAAACAAGAAATCTGGAGACAGAGAAACTTGTTTTAGGTCACTGGCCTACTTACAATATGCTCAGTGAGTGTTAGCTATTACTGTGATAATAATCCCCATACTTTAAATGGGTTTAAGACTACCACCTAAAACACACCAGAGTTAAGGGCAGAAATTCACTTTCAAGGCTATTTATCCAGCATTATTTATTTGCACCTGTGAAAAGCTGGAATTAACCTAGATGTCTAAAAGTAGGGATGGGTGCAATAAATTACTACGGACCCATACAGTATAATAGCATGTATGTGTTAGAAATCATATATAGATAAATGATTGACATGAGGAGATGTTCAGAATATTTTGTCAGGTTTGGAAATTCTTTTAAAGCACGTTGCCAAGACTGTAATATCTTTTGTATGAAAATTATTTGAAAAATAATATATGTATATATAATCATAATATGTATATTTGAAGATTTAAATGAAAGACACAAAATAAAAGTTTTCTCTTAATGTGATTATGAAAAAAAAATTATGATGTATAATGTTATGCCAGTAGATTAAAAAAAAAATTTTTAAGAAGAGAGAGAGAGAATAGGTACTTCCAGTCCTCTGGAAGGGTGTCCTGATAGAAATCTATTAATTTTTTTACTATGGAAAAAATAGAAAGTTTATGGAATAATGCCTTCCCAGTTTGACCCTAAGAGTGTTTGATTACTGGCTCCTCTTGTCATTGTCCTGACTTTCAAAGGGGCTCTAGTTCAGCCAGGCTAAATGCAACTGAGTTTCTTTGAAAATAAAGGCTCTGTTCTGTAAGCTTCAGGGGTATTTGCCCGGACCGTTTAATCAAACACATGACAACCCATTTAAAACTCTCACCAGATTGCCTTCTGCAAAGCACTTTATAAACCTGGAAACAATGACTTCTAGTTGATGCCTGCTTTAATTTTTAACCTGCTTGACTAAATGGCAAACTATTTATCACAGAGGGTGTAAACCATTCCAAGATTTTGGCTATGTCTCCCCCAAAGTGAAAAGCACCTATGTAAATCAGATGCCTGAAGAAAAGCATTAAGGAAAAGTGAAAAATACATTGTGTTTAACCATCTCTTTGCATTATTTTTATTGTTCTGCAAAGTGTAATAAAGAACCAAAAGGACTGGATTCCAAGGACCTGGTTCTATTACTCACTGTATGACCCAGCACAGATCAAAAAAGTTACCCGAAGTCCTATTCCTGCATCTGCAAAATGAAGAATATCAACACAATAGTTGCTGAAGAGATGAAGTAGAATTATGTATGGTAAAGGCACTTTGAAAATTATAAGACCCCATGGCCATAAAGGAAAGAATACTAGTTTGAAGCTAGGAAGATCTCAATATCAATAGCTACTTCTTAGGATCCCTGTGAGGATGAAGTGAAATTAAATGAGATAAATTAAGCACCAAGTATAGGGCTCAGAGCATAATCACATTCAGTTCAAGCAAACTATTATCATTTCCATTAATAATATTCAGTGAGGGGCGCCTGGGTGGTTCAGTCAGTTGAGCGTCCAACTTTGGCTCAGGCCACGATCTCGCAGTTTGTGAGTTCAAGCCCCGCGTCGGGCTCTGTGCTGACAGCTCAGAGCCTGGAGCCTGCTTTGGATTCTGTGTCTCCCTCTCTCTCTGCCCCTCCCCCACTCACACTGTCTCTCTTACTCTCAAAAGTAAATAAACATTTAAAAAATTTTTTAAATAATAATATTCAGTGATATAACAAAAACATGTTTTAGAATGGAACCCGTTTTTCTCTTGTCACTACAAGCCAAATGGATTCTCTGAAATTAAGGAACATTTTTGGTGATGTTTACATCCATGAAGAGAGAGAAAGTCCCTATGGGACCTTTCCTGCTTTGACTCTTGTCTGCTTTCTATTGATTTTTACAAATTCCTGATCCTAACAAAGATAAAGATACAGTGGATTTTCCATCTGTGATATAGGAAATATAGTGCATGAGTAAGATGAGGCTAAGCGATGCAGTAACAGATCATCACAGAATTTTAGTGGCTTCAAATGGTGAGGATTTATTTACCGCTTATGCTTTATGTCCTTTATAGGTCATCAGTAAGGCTTTGCTCCTTAGAGTCCCTCGGGGTTCCAGGCCAGTGGACAAGCTGTCATCTTGAATATTGCTAGACTTCATGCCAGAAGGAAAAGCAGTTTGGAGGGTCTCAAGCAGAGATTTCCGCTGACAACCCATTGGCCAGAAGTAGTTGCATGACCCTATACAAACAAGACGGAGCCAGGATAGAATCTCTTGATAATCCAAGAAGGAGAGAAAACCAGAAATACTTGGCGATTGTACTAATTGTACAGTATACCTGTGAAATTGCATTGTATACGTGGAAACCACTCTCCAAATGCTATTATAGGGTGCCCTTTCTTCACCTCTTCAAGAAAAACTGACAGTAACACTCCTTACAAAAGAAAAGTGCAAGGCACTGTGATATTTTGTGATGATATATACTACACTAGATATGGTTGAAAGATTTTAAAGCTCAAGTTAAAAAGAAAAAAAGAAATTTGTTGGTGCCTTCAGTTTCCTAAAAATGATCTTCACTGATATTAGAAATTCACTAACATTATAATTCAATTTTAAAAAGTCGTTTTCTTTTTAAAACTGAAAAGCTGTGGGTTTTTTTTTCCTTAAATCTTGCTGTCTTCCCCTTTCCTAATTTTAGGGTTGAGTACAAAAACTTCATTTTTTCAAGTAAGAAAAAGAAGCCCCACCAAAGACTGTTTTTCATCATAATAGTCGAATTCAACTTATGAAAACCCATTGATGTTTAATATAGGCAGCCCAAGAAAAACTGAAATACTGTGAATACATTCTAGAAAATTATTATAGTCCCTTTGTTGTAGAGTATCTAGTCATATACTGTGATTCCAGTACTTAAAATTATTGTACTTTAAAAAGCGATTACTTTCCAGTTTTAAAAGGAATTTTAATGATACCACTCATATTTTTAACTGTAAGTCATGTGTGTATAGTATAGGAATAGAGTTCCTATACTTTATTTGGTTTTTTCCTCTGTATTAGCCATTTAATATAGAATATATGAAACAAAATTAATTTCTTTAAAAGTAATTATGACTGCTTCAAAGTCTGTTTGAATTTTAGCATTAGCTCTTCCGAGATGGTGTGAGGTCTCAGAAAATCTATAAACCAAAATGTTTTGGTGGGGCTTTCTTTTTTATACCTTCTATCTTTTAGGGTGGGGATTTCTTTCCCTTTTTTACAGCCTATTCAGTGACTCTAAGTGCAAGTCCTACTCCTTCAATTATCTACTTTATTTTTTATTTTTATTTTTTAATGTTGAAATATCTAGGACTGGAGAAACAGTCCAGATAGAGAACGTCTCTAACGCAAACCCCCACATGGCCTGGATGCTAGTAGATGTTCCTACTGTGGGCTGAACCTGGAGGGAAATTCAGACATGGTACAACTTGCAGACCTATTTTCCGCGTTCTGAAGTAAACTGTCCATGCTCGGAGGCAGAGAATAGGACAGACCAAATGGGCAAGCAGGGCAGAGTGTCTCTCCTGAGTCACACTGTGTGTTGGAAGGAGGACCACATTTAGGGTCCATATCTGGACTAAAGGCTGATTCCTTAGCCTAGTGGTCTTGGGCACATTTCTTAAACTCTCTAAACCTCAATTAACTCATCCATAACAGGAATAATTTAGATTTTGGAGGTCCTCATTATCAGGGGATAATTGTTTCCAAAAAAATTTAAGACATTGGAAGGAGAGCCAGTATTTTATAGTAAATATAAAAAAAAAAATTGGTTGTGTGTACTTTACCACAGCAGAAAAATTTTTAATTAGGTTACAATTGCAGCTACGCAGTACTTAGACTGAGCAAAGGCTGAATCACATTAGGGATTTGGTTAGTGTAGTTTTTCTGACACACTTGTATGATATTATGGATTGACATCTCTCAGTCTACATTGGACATTACATCATAATCATATAGAGAGGGTCACTCTGGAAAAAATATGTTTTCTGACCTCCTTTGACGTTCACATTTTTCTATTTTAAACCATTGTTTTCAACAGTTTCCACTATGTTAAAGCAGTTAAAACAACTGGACTTCCTTCTCAGCTCTTTCTTCCCACCAGAGAATGTCAACGTTAGGGCAAATTCCTAGAACTTGGTGAAATAGAATGCACATTTTACATTTGCACACTTATTGCCAAATGGCTACCCAGAGATTGTACTAATTTCCACTATAACCAGCAAGCAGCACAGGCAAATTCCCACTTCCCCACGTGCTTGGTCATGCTAGGCCTTATCCATATTTTTAATCATGCCCAAGAAAGACTAAGACCTTAGCATAATATTTGAGATAGACCCTACTGTTAAACAGAAGGGAAGTTTGTGTGGAGACTCATTTTGTAATAGGTCAATTGGCTAGTAATTATTTTAATGTTTTAGTGACTTTTGCTTCTTCAAATAGTCTCATACCACCGGGGATTCGGGGAATGAATATCTGGGTAAGAAAGACCCTCTCCTCCATCTGGTACAGTCGTGAAAGCTAAATTAGAAAAGGTATATAAAATGACAGCTACTTCACAGGCACGCCATCCAAGTTCCTCTTCTCCCTTTCGGCCCTGGGGCTATGGCTGAGGTCAAGACTCAGCCTCACTGTAGGGAAGTAAGTCACAAATCCTGTGGCTTATTTGAACATAGAAAATTCAAGTAGGGTCTGGGGCAGACAAGATCATTACTAGTGTCGGTTGTTGCTCTGTTGATGGTTGTCTTGTTGCTGAGTAGTTCTATAAATCTAAAGATAGGGATTGTTGAGGAGAAGTTACTGGATCTGCTTCTCATTCCATTCCATTTTCCAACCACCCTGTGAATCAGGTTGTTGTTTTCAGAGGCTTACCGCATACATTTTATGCTGATTTGGCTTCCTGGAGGAAGTAACCCAAATAGGCCTTGAAAAAATTGATTTTTTTTTTTTTTTCTGATTAGGCCACACAGCATTTTGTGGACAAGGTTAAGGAAATTATCTTCACTTAATAGCAATAGGAAACTGTTGAAGGGTTTCAGGCAGAAGAGTGACAGGTCAATTCGCACTTTAAAAATACCCTGACGATAGTATGGAGAATCAGAGTGGATAGTAGTGGACCATTAGGAGGTTGAGTTTTATATTTATAAGCACTAAGTTGTATGTTTTAAATGGTGTGGGGCCAGAATACCATGGTAAGCAGAAATGAATATCTGGTCTACTTGTAGGTATGTCCCACCAGGGCTGAAGGGTGCAAAGATGACCAGATTTGATAAATCAGATAAATTGAAATCAGACAAATCATTTTACTCATCAAGAAAATGTCTGATTTCACTTCAATTGACATTTTCTTACGGATTAAGGGTATGCTACTTAGCCAACAGAAATGTTTTGGTTTGCTAGACAATTATATTTTTCATTATAAATTGCCACAGGTTCTTTTCTGAGTTCCATTTACTCTTAGTTTATATTAATTTCTCTGAGTTTGATTATCTCTGAAAAAGTTAAATTTCTAGAAATGCATAGCTAAGGAGTTAGATCTGTCCTAAGCAATCCAGACAAAGTCTCTTGTTAACATCTTTGCGTTGTTGGTCTCTGATTACAATAGTTCCTATGGTAGAATCATGCTGGAATAAAATTCTTTTAGGAGGAGTGATACACATAGAACCTTAAACATTCTAATGTTTAAAATAGACCAATTGTAATACTTGAAAATCAAATTATATATTATGTTATTATTATCACTCACATACATAATGGCCTGGTTGTAGGTTAGGTTTCCTGGGAAAAAAACCCTGTAACTCTTGGATTCGTGTGCAGGAGATTTATTGGGGAGTGATCTCTGGAACCACTCAGGTGGAGAGAGAGCACCACAGGATTAGGCAGAAGGAGAACGTGAACTCAGAGGCAGGTGCAGTAGAGGCGTCAGCCTACACCACAGGGAGCTCTGGAGTTGGGATGACCCTTCAGAGTCACAACTGAGGCAAGGGGTCGGGGCTTTGTACCCCAACCTCAACCAGCTGTTGGATGGAGAGGCAGTTGAGTTGGCTGCGGGCATAGCTGGAGGGGAGTTCTGTGGAGGCTCTCTGAAGCCAGTGCTCGCAGCAACCACGGACCTGAGTGACGTTCCGCAGCGTCCGAAACCCGCCCACTGAAGACTTCGTCCTTGGGCCTGCGCTCTTATATTGCACGCACCAATAAAATACTGCCTTCAAAACATCCCACTTTGCCTCCTGATATGATACACTGAGGTCACATCCCTTCTGTATCACCCTCTTACCCTCAATCTAATCATGAAGAACATCAAACAAAAAGCGAGAGATATGCAACAACTGGCCTATACTCTTCAAAATGTACAGGGCGCCTGGAAATGTGGTAAAAACGGTCAGACTCAGAAATGTTTCCAGACTTTAAAAGATTAGAGAAATAACACAGCTAAATGCAATACTTAATCCCCAATGTGTTCCTTGATCAGAATTTTATTATAATTTGCTATTAAAGACATTACTGGGGTGCTAGGCAAAAATAAATTAGATGTTAATGTAAATTTTTTTATTCTGAATTTTTCTGTGGTCACGAAGAAATACACACAGCAATATTTAAGCATAAGAGGGTAAAATGTTCCATTTGAACAGTACCATAGAGAAACCACAGTATCTGTCAATGGAGAACATGATGTTTTTAGTAACTAGGACTAATTACATTTCATAGAAATGTGCTTACCTAGAATGCATGTACAAGGAGAATAGATTCTATTTTCTAAAAGGGCCCTTTCTTATTGTTCTTTACAAAAGCCAGGTGCCTTCATTTATTTCTGACTTGTGCAACTACCTCCTTCCTGCCTATGTATTTTGTTTTTTAGGTCCAAAGGCCCTGTATCATTTACCTTCCTTATTTGATATATTTTTTAAACAATCTGTATAAATACATACATACATACATACATAAAAACAATTTGTTGTGAACTAGTTCCATTTTACATAAATATTGTTAGTGAACTTCCACGGGAATTACAGTACCTTAAAAAAAAGTAAAGTAATCCTCTTTGTTCAATCAGTAAGGTGCTTTGAATCCTGCTGAGTCGCACTGAATAAAAAATGAATAACGTTTTTATAAACCTTTACAGTTACTTAATGCTTTCCTTAAAGGATCTCAAAGTAACTTATAGGTATTTAATTAAGCAACGAACACTCCTGTGAACACACTATATGTTATTCTTTTATTTTTTTTTAATGTTTATTTATTTTTGAGGGAGAGAGTGGGGAGAGACAGAGAGAGGGAGAGACTCAGAATCCGAGGCAGGTTCCAGGCTCTGAGCTGTCAGCACAGAGCCAGACGTGGGACTCAAACTCACGAACCGTGAGATCATGACCTGAGCCAAAGTTGGATGCTTAACCAATTGAGTCACCCAGGGGCCCCATTATTCTCATTGTAAGATAATTCAACTGGGTGCACCTGGGTGGCTCATTTGGTTAAGTGTCCGACTTCGGCTCAGGTCATGATCTCACAGTTTGTGCGTTCAAGCCCCGCATCTGACAGCTCAGACCCTGGAGCTTGCTTGGGACTCTGTGTCTCCCTCTCTCTGCTCCTCCCTGGCGTGAGCTAGCTCTCTCTCTCTCTCTCTCTCTCTCTCTCTCTCTCTCTCTCTCTCTCTCTCCTCTCTCAAAAATAAATGAGCATTAAAAAAATGTATGAAAAAAATAATAAAAAAATAAAGATGAGTCAGCTAAAGAAAAATTAAACAGAAATCGTTATGTTATATATATCTATATCTATATATACCTATATATATAAATATATAAACACATATACATAATGTATATATTTATTATGTGGAATATAAAATTAATAGAAAACAATGCTTACAAGATAGGCCTAATCCCCTTTATTTACTTATTTTTATGCCTCTAGTGTAAATCTATGGGGTGATCAACCCATCCCAGCTTGCCTAGGACTTTCTTGGTTTTAGCACTGAAAACCCTGTGTCTCAGGAGCTCTCTCGATATCAGGCAAAGCAGAACAATAGGTCACTCTAACTATACCTTCTGTTTCTCTTTCAAGGTAAATGAATGAACATTGATTATAAAAGTCAGAGACCCGACTGGTTAATAAGTTATAGACTGGCCTTGGGGACTTGTGAACTTAAGTGCTCATTTTGTCCCACAATAAAAGTGAGCCTTGGGTCCACTTATGTGGGTTTTTGCATTCTCCATCAAACATTTTAACGTGTCATTTTTGTTTGAAGAAGTGACTATGTAAACAGAATTGTATGTTGTTCCTAGCCTCTTGCAAGCCCAATCTTAGAATTCACAGTGCTGAGAAAGAGAAGTTGTTAAAGGTCGAATGGGCTGGGAGGTTCCTAATAGGAAGGGTCACTAGGAAAAATGTAAAATGTCAAAAAACACATCAACAGAACTCTCAGAGATGTTGTGAGGAATAACAGACGTTGGTAAAACTGTTAATGAATGGCTTCCCCCAGGAACACTGGATCTTGACCCTAGCAACAACAGAACCACAGCCCCATAATGCTCAGCAACCATCCCCATCATCAACAGTCATACCACTAGTAGTACTGAACAGGTTTTCAAATAATTCATATTTTATATATAAAGAAAGATGAAGGTAAAAGGTAACTAAAATGAAAGAAACAGCTTTTGTATATAGCCAAGTGTATGGCTATTGTGTAGAGTGATTAAACTACCTTTACTTAATTTATATAACAATTCCTTTAAGATGAAACTGAAACAATGATACTCTGTATCCTGTACACATTTTATCATAGCACTTGCAATGTCCCATGCACCTAGAGTGATTATTGATATATGGTAGGTATAAATACTTTTTGAAGGAAAAAGTGAGAGAATAAAAAGGATTCAGGCAAGTGTACTGAATAATATACTGAATAGTCTACTGAAAATAAGCTCTGGTAGGCACACAGGTGCTAACTAGAAAATATACAAGGGGTGCCTGGGTGGCTCAGTTGGTTAAGCATCTGACGACTTTGGCTCAGGTCATGATCTCACAGTTCAAGAGTTCAAGCCCCACGTCAGGCTCTGCACTGACAGCTCAGAGCCTGGAGCCTGCTTCGAATTCTGTGTCTCCCTCTCTCTCTGCCCCTCCCCCACTCATGCTCTGTCTCTCTTTCTCTCTCTCAAAAATAAATAAACATTAAAAAAAAGAAGAAGAAAATATACAAGACATTCTTCTAAATCGGGAGGTGGAGCAGAAGGACAAAGAGGGGCGCCTGGGTGGCGCAGTCGGTTAAGCGTCCGACTTCAGCCAGGTCACGATCTCGCGGTCCGTGAGTTCGAGCCCCGCGTCAGGCTCTGGGCTGATGGCTCAGAGCCTGGAGCCTGTTTCCGATTCTGTGTCTCCCTCTCTCTCTGACCCTCCCCCGTTCATGCTCTGTCTCTCTCTGTCCCAAAAATAAATAAATGTTGAAAAAAAAATTAAAAAAAAAAAAAGAAGGACAAAGAAATGTAAGATTATGCCTCTGTCACTAAGAGCATTAAAATTATGTCAGGGAGCTATGGTTGAAAGTTTAAAAATGCCTTGTGTTCAGTACAACAGTACAAAGCTCCACATAAGTAAAAGGCAAATGAATGATAAGGACAGTAATCTCAGAGAAGACGGCGACATCAGTATGACCTGTGCTAGAAAAAGTGAGGTCCTAGCTTAGATTCATCTTCCTGATGACCTAAGACTGGATTAAATCCTCTTATGGCTTCCCTCTCATAGTATGGAAGCACTGAAATTCCTATTTTCTTCTCTGTTTCTGCCACTAGGCAAAAATCTCCTTGAGAGAAGGAACTGTATATCATTCACCACTGCTTCTTTTTTTTTTTGAATTTTTTTTTAACGTTTTTATTTATTTTTGGGACAGAGAGAGACAGAGCCTGAACGGGGGAGGGGCAGAGAGAGAGGGAGACACAGAATCGCAAACAGGCTCCAGGCTCTGAGCCATCAGCCCAGAGCCTGACGCGGGGCTCGAACTCACGGACTGCGCGATCGTGACCTGGCTGAAGTCGGACGCTTAACCCACTGTGCCACCCAGGCGCCCCACCACCACTGCTTCTCCAACAGCTGCCATCATGCCTGGCAAAGAGAAGACCAAAAAGAAATGGATTTGGAAAGATTGAATAAACAAGTGAACAAAAAAATATTTTGGGTGAATCTTTAAGGATCTGAGAAATTAGGGGCACCTGGGTGGCTCAGTTGGTGAAGCGTCTCTGACTCTTGGTTTTGGCTCAGGTCATGATCTCAGGATTCATGTGATCGAGCCCCACAGCTGGCTCTGTGCTGACAGCGGGGAGCCTGCTTGGGATTCTCTCTCTCCCTCTCTCTCTCTGTCCCTCCCCCACGCATCGTGCTCTCTCTGTCTCTAATCTCAAAACAAATAAATAAACGTTAACAAAAAGGGATCTGAGAAATTAAAGGATTGGACATTCAGGGACGGGGAGAACAACGTGGGCAAAGATGTAGAAGCAGGAACAATGTGTTCACTGAACACTGACTAGACTAGAAGTTCCAGGAAAGTAAATCTAGAATGTAAAGCTAGACAAGTAGCGTGGGTTTGAACACTGGAGTCAGAATTTTTTTTTTTTTTTGGCATGTTCTAGGAATTCTGATATCTTTTTTTGTAAGTTTTTAAATTCCAGTTAGTTAACATATAGTGTAATACTAGTTTCAAGTCTACAATTTAGTGATTCAACACTTCCATACTCACTCTGTGCTCATCACAACAAGTGCACCCCTTAATCCTCATCACCTATTTAACCCATCCCCCCATCTACTACCCCTCTGGTAACCATCAGTTTATTTTCTATAGTTAAGAGTCTGTTTCTTGGTTTGCCTCTCTTTTTTCCCCTATAGTCACGTGTTTTGTTTCTTAAATTCCACATATGAATGAAATCATGTTATTTGTCTTTCTCTCACTGACTTATTTTGCTTAGCATAATACTCTCTAGCTCCATCCATGTTGTTGCAAATGGCAAGATTTCATTCTTTTTTGTGGCTGGATAATATCCTAGTGTGTGTGTGTGTGTGTGTGTGTGTGTGTGTGTGTGTACCACATCTTTATCCATTTACCAGTCAATGGACATTTGGGCTCTTTCCATAATTTGGCTATTGTAAATAATGTTGCTATAAAATTCTGGGTACATGTATCCTGTCAAATTAGTATTTTTGCATTCTTTGAGCACATACCTAGGAGTAAGAATTTTTAACCTGATGTTCTAGGAGAAAGTAAGGTAATAAAAGTTTGAATTGGAAGATTACAAAACCAAAGAAATCCTTTAGGGAGACTAACCTGGTGGAAGGGAATGGATGGACTGTTGAATGAGGGAAAAGGAGACACAGAGCTCAGTTAAAAGGCCAGGGCAGATCGGGGCGCCTGGGTGGCGCAGTCGGTTAAGCGTCCGACTTCAGCCAGGTCACGATCTCGCGGTCCGTGAGTACTCGGTCCGTGAGTTCGAGCCCCGCGTCAGGCTCTGGGCTGATGGCTCGGAGCCTGGAGCCTGTTTCCGATTCTGTGTCTCCCTCTCTCTCTGCCCCTCCCCCGTTCATGCTCTGTCTCTCTCTGTTCCAAAAATAAATAAACGTTGAAAAAAAAAAAAAAGGCCAGGGCAGAGGCCCAAGTCAAAAAGATAAGAACTTTGGGGGGGGTCACCTTGAAAAGAGAAAAGCAAAGACAAATGAGAGAGGTATTTTGTTTGTGATCCTATCATGAAACAGAAGGAGAAATTTTGAAGAAACAATCTCTTTAGTAGATTGGCTATGGGCAAGAGCAAGGAAAGAAGTGAAGAATTATGTTTTGGGGCCTGGATAAATTAGTGAATGACAATTGTAGCTACATACCAAACAAAAAAAAAGTAGGGGATGAGTTTGGTTTTGGAATGTTGCTATGGTAACTAGGCTTGAAGATGGTTCCAAACAATTCCACCATTCCCTGTACATTCAAGCTGTTTCTTGCATGAAGAGATAGGGCTTGGGCACCTGGGTGGCTCGGTTTGTTAAGTCTCTGACTTTTGGTTGTGCCTCAGGTCATGATCTTGCAGTTCATGAGTTCGAACCCCACATCAGGCTCTGCACTGACACACAGAGCCAGCTCGGGATTCTCTCTCTCTCCCTCTCTCTCTGCCTTTCCTCTGCCCATGTTCTCTCTCTCTCTCTCTCTCTCTCTCTCTCTCTCTCTCTCTCTCAAAATAAATAAATAAACTTAAAAAAAAAAAAAGAGCTAGAGCTTATGATCTTTCTCCCCAAATCTGGCTAGGCCGAGACTGCTTTCACCAATAAAATACAAAGGAAGTAATTTTCTGGGACTTCTGAACTCAGAAGAGAAGGCCTGGCAGCCTCCACTTCCTCCATCTTGGAGCTTGAAGTCATCAGGGAAAAAGTCTAGGATACCCCACTGAAGAGAGGCCATGGAGTGAGAAAATCAAGGCACCAGCCGTCCAGCCCCAACTGCTATCTGAATACAACTGCACGAGAGACTCCAAGCGGGACACGTACAACTACCCAGGTGAGCCATCCAAGTCAACCCATGGAATCATGAGTGAGAGTAAAAATGGTTGGCATTTTAAGCCACTAATTTTTGGGATGGTGTGTTAGGCAACAATGGCTATTTAAAATGGTAGCTTCTGATGTCATTACACTATATATTCAAGTGAAAAAGTGCAGCAGCAGAAAATAAAGCTAAGTTTGAAGGCTGGGACACATGCAGAGGGGCTATGGCCTGAGAGAGAGTAGACCAGCTGGCCAGAACTCTTCATCGTTCTCATGCTATGATCCTAGGAAGATGGAAATCCACAGTTATCTTGAAGGCCTGTAACTTGAACCATCACTCTTCCCTTACTCTCCTCGCCCAAGTGTTAGGCAGAGTGTCAGGTAGCCAGACATTAGCCTCTCATCCTCATCTCCCCTGTGGTAGGGTTTCCAGGTAATGTACAGGATGTCCAGTTAAATTTGAATTTCAGACACACAATGAATTATTTTTTTGGTATAATTGTGTCCCAAGGATTGCATGGGAGATACTTATCCTAGAACACAATTCATCATTTGCCTGAAATTCAAATTTAACTGGGAGCCCTAGTTTTTGTTTTTGCTAAATCTGGCAATCTTATCATCAGCCACAGAACGGAGAGTTCTTTCCTAAAAGAAGAACAAGGGCAGCTAGTGTGGGTACTGGATTCCAGTGTTTCCCATTGCATTCAGGAGTCTGGAGGCCCACCAGAGTAATGGCTGGCCCCTGAAGTGAAGTCAGCCAGTCAGCAAATCCCACCCAGATACACAGTTAAACTTTCTATCATTTCATTCTTAAATATAAATAGATAGCCAGGTATTTGATGAAAGCCTACAACATTAAAGAGAAAGATCAAGATAAATAAACAGAAAAAGTGGCCCTGGACAAAACAGTTAATGCAGGGAACAGGATAAGACTTTTAAAAAACAGAAATAAAATCCTCAGAGAAAATGAGGTGACATCATATTCCTAAAACATGAATACGATGCCATGGGAAAAGAGAAGTCAGAAAACAAACCTCATTCTTGGAATTTGAAAATACAAGTGCCGAAACAAAACATTAAAAAGTTTGGAAGATGGCACAAGGACATTTGGCCAAACATAGAACAAAAAGACCCTAAGGTAAAAGAGAAGAGGGAACGTTAAGAAATGAGGGATCATTCCAGAAAGTCCAAACTGGCTAGAAAGCATTTCAGACAAAAAAGAACAACAACAGAATAGAAAAGCTAAATGAAGAAACAAGCTGTCTTCATATTGCACAAGCCCATCGATTGCAGAACAGGATGAGTGGGGAGGGGAAAGAAAACCGAAAGAAAAAACCCAGATATGTCACTGGAAATGTATTAAAGATAAAATCCTAACAGCTTCTTGAGAAAGTTTACACATTCACACACGCACGCGCGTGCACATCATTATCATCTAAGGAGTAAAAGGCAGGCATGCCTCAGACTTCTCATCAGTGGTAGTGTTGTCAAAATTCTGAAAGAAAACCAGTTTCAGCCTAGAATTCTATGTCGAGCCTATTGACTAGGTTGAAGGCAGAATACAGACATTTACAAATATGTAAGAACTTGGAAATTTTACTCCTAATGCATCCTTTCTTAGCAAGTTACTTGAGTATGGTCTCCAGCAAAATGGAAATAGAACTTCAAGAGTCTAATTGAGGACAGCAATGAAGAGAAGTATGAGCATGGCGTCTATTAAGCAGGGTTAAGAGAAAAACTCTTTCATTTATCCAGCAAATATTTATTGTGCCCCTACTTCATGCTAGACCTTCTCCTAGGGGATGGGGATTCAGCAGTGAACAAGGAAGTCACCAGAATACTTCCATTCTAATGAGGGAGACAGAAAAGTAGCAAACAAATATGTATGTCATCTAATTGTAGGAAGTGGCAAATGCTAGGAAGGCAAACAAAGCAGGGGAAGGACAAGCGTGTTAGCTCAGGTAGGCGGACAAGGAAATCCTCTCTGAGGAGTGACAATTGAGGTGAGGCTTGAATGAAATGAGGAACTGGCCATATGCAACTCTGGGGGAAGAGTATTTCAGGAAGAAGACACAGCAAGTGCAAGGGCCTAGAGATAGAAATTAGCTTTGCGTGTTTGAAGAGTGGGAAGGACGCCACTGAGGTTAGGATACTGGGAGTAGTGGGAGGTGATGTTAGAGACATTAGCAGGCCCACATCATGAGAGCCATCCTGCAGTGTGAGCTGTGACTATAAAGTCATTGGAGGGTTTGGGGGCACCTGGGTGGCTCAGTCAGTTAAGCACCGGACTTCGGCTCAGGTCATGATCTTGTGGTCTGTGAGTTCAAGCCCCATGTCAGGCTCTGTGCTGACAGCTCTGAGCCTGGAACCTGTTTCAGATTCTGTGGCTTTCTCTCTCTCTGCCCCTCCCCACCCCCCATGCTCTGTCTCTATCTCTCAAAAATAAATAAACATTAAACATTTTTTAAAAAAAGTCATTGGAGGATTTTGAGCAAGATAATGAAGTGTGCAGCACAATGAAGGAATACAGAAAAAAAGATTTCATTGGCTAGAAGGTGTGATTAAAATGATGAAAACTATTTATTAAGTATCAAGGCAAAGCATAGAAGAGAAAAATGGAAGGTAATCTGCAATGCTAGGGGAAATAGGTGGTATAATAACTAATGTAATTGTAGCATATTATGGAGCTCCCATTGAAAGATATTTAACTCCACACAATAATACAAGTAATTTTTAAAGACTTTCAACTTTTAGGATGCGATTGGAGTAAGCATTAAACAGAGCAAGCAGAATAGCACCATGGGTATGAGCATGGCTTCTAGGAGTAGACTGCCTGAATTTGAATCCTGTCCTTAGCATTTGTTAACTGTGTGACCTTGGGAAGTTATTTAACCTCTCTGCTTTTCAGTTTCTTTACCTATAAAGTGGGGATACTAAAAAGTACCTACCTCATATGGCTGTGAGGCATAAATGAGTTGATGTTTGTAATGTAGATGGAACAGTGTTAGTACATGGTTGAGATTAAATTACTATTTCTTTGACTTATAAAGCATGGTATGATTAGAGGGCATTAGAAAGGTGCTCCATTCAAGTTCCTCTGTCCTACAGGTGTGAAATTCCATTATTGGAGATTTTGTTGAAGGCTTCACAATCTTTTAGAGCCCCTATGAAGTAAAAGTTCTTTTGCGAAGAATGATGTCCTAGATCTCATCTGCTCCTAAATTGTTTGAATTAATCAAATCCTTTCCAACCTTGATCCTTGTCTGAGCACATGGGCAGCATGGTGGGCAGCCTGAGATAGGGAGAGGGGCCCGTTTGCCAGAGCAGCCCACGGCTTCAAAAAGGGATATGAGAGGATAGTTCAAAAGGGAACAAACTAGAACCCCAAGACAAACAGCCTCCCAATTTGGCCAAGAACAGGACTTCAACCAACAGAGTCTTGGCTTCTATTTCCCCATGGCCAATCCTGTCAGTGTCACATTGACATATTTAAACCAGGACAGAGGAGAGAGTTCCAGGTCTGGCACAGGCTCAGGTTATTTACGGCCAGAATAAAAAGCCATGGGGCTGTCATGGAGTCAACCCCCCAGGGACCTCTTTCTTCACAATTATTTTTGTCCAAGGCTCACTGGCCCCTACAGTGGACTTGATCCCAAAGGGTGGTCCCTGAACCAGGTCAGCCTTGAGGGCTTGGGAGGGGCTGTTTGTTCAGGCAGGAAACAGCTCACAGAAACCCTACCCGCCTTTGGGAGTGGTTGCCTTGGGAAACCTTTCAATCCCCTCCAACTGGGGCCTCTGGCTGGCTAAACTCTTCTATTATTTCCACAAAAAACAGTGCCTGCGTTTGAGTGGAAAGAACATCTGTGCAAGTTAGAACCTGCCCCTTTTCAAGATGAGAATTCCTTTTTTTTTTTCAAACACTCTTTTTCTTAAATGTTTATTTATTGTTAGAGGGGAGAGAGATAGAGTTTGAGCGTGGGACGGGCAGAGAGAGAGGGAAACAAAGAATTCAGAGCCCCGTGTGAACTCACAAGCCCTGAGATCATGATCTGAGCTGAAGTCTGATGCTCAACCCACTGACCACCCAGGCGCCCCTCAATATAAAATTTCTGATCCGTAGGCAGTCTGCTTTGGGAGTTGATGAAATCCCAAACTGGCATTTCCAGTAAACCCTTTCTGGCTTTTAGGTTTCACTTTGAGAGAGGCATGATACAGGAGGAAACTGTTGGCTTCAACAGTCACCATTTGTATTGGCATCCAAAGTATAGAAATCATAAAATCTTAAAGCTGGAAGAGACATATCACCTAGACCCCTAATTCTTTTTATACACAAGGAAGCTGAGAGATGAAGTAACTAAGTGCAACTGAGATTAAGCTCAGGGGTATTGACTTCCAGGATGGAAATTCAATTCATCAGACACCATTCGTCACCTGGAGAGGACTGGGGAGAGACTATCTGAGGCTTGCTGGAAACATTTTATTTTCTTTGTATAGTATAATTATTACCTACAAACATGCAAAAACAATTTCAAATGCTATAAAATTTTTAATAGTTCTTAAATGGTTTAAAACTTGTTAAAGACAGCAAAAATGTAAAGTTACCTATATCTCACAGACCCCTGTAACCCGTGGCAGGCCCACTGAGAGACGCTGCAAATCAACTCTCTTTAGGACCTAGTAAAGCCCTCCAAAGTGGAATCTAAGTAATGGAAATAAAGAAGTAGTAGATCTCTCCCTTGCAGCCCCACTCCCACTCAGGTTTAGATGTGGCCAGGTTTAGATGACTGGTTATTTGTGAATGCAAATATGTGTGAATTTGTGAATGCTTCTTTATCTGTGTAACTTGTTGGGTTTTGATCGAAATTGAATTAAATCTATAGATCAAGTTGGGATGAGCTGAATCGTGATAAGATTGGGCCTTCCTATCCATGAATATGGAATGTTTTTCCATTTATTTAGTTCTTCTTTGGTTTATTTCATCAGAGTTTTGAGGTTTTCTTCATATAGGTCTTGTATATATTTTATTAGGTTTATACCTAAGTATTCAGTACAGCCCTAGGCCACACATTAATTGACTCAGGAATTTCAGCTGACCACTAGTGACTTTGGTATATTAACCATGTATCCTGCAACCTTGCTCTAGTAGCTTATGAGTTCCACAGGTATCTTTCATCTATTCTTTCAGGTTTTCTACATAGACAACTTTTGTTCTTTTTAAGTTTTGTTATACCTGTGTTTTATTTTAGTTACTTCCACTAAACAGCAGAATTGAGGGAAGGAATTTCTGGGCAGATACAATTTCCCCTCTGATTCCCCATACTGAAGTGAGCAGAGCTGGAACTCAGCTCAAGTTTGCGTTTAGGTCAAAGCACTTGGAAGGATGGTGAAAGGATAAGATAGAGGGTGAATAAGGTAATTACTTCACCAATTTTTCAGATCTTTTGCCTGATTTTTGGCTCCCTCCCCTGCCCCCACCACCACAGCAGTGCTTCCTTTACCCAAACAGCCATGGATGGCTGGAGATGCCTTCTCATTCTCAGAGCTGGTACAATGCTTCCAAAATTTAAAATGTGTAACTGGCTTGTCCTTGAGTTTGTCCTTTTGCAACACTGGCTACCCAACTGCTCTCCAGAAATATAGAAAGATGTCTTTTCAATGGAGCAATCTAGGAACTTACAAAATAAAATAAATAAAATAAAATAAAATAAAATAAAATAAAATAAAATAAAGATACCTTTGCTGCTATATCCTATCCTTCACTCTCAACCTCCCAGAAGACCTGGGTAAAGTCAAGTGGCCCCTACAAGCAAATATTCTATAAATGTGTGTTCAACATTGATTTGGTCAGGATATGGATAAACTTATTTTTTTAATCAATGAAAAGTAGGGTTAAAAACATTTGCTTGCTAATTCACTTCTACTGACCAGCAGGAAATGTTCTAAAAGCATTCAACAATTAGTTCCTGTTTTTCTGAAGTTCTCTTCTTTCTCCAGTTTTGTTCATTTGTAATTCTATGAACCAGAAACCGTTTTCGGAGGTATATGAAAGGGTGAGTAAAACAAACCACTTGCTGTTTCTCAAGAAACAGCACTAGGCCACACATTAATTGATTCAGGAATTTCAGCTGACCACTAGTGAACATGTATATCTCAAAAGTATGCAAATTAAGTGGACTGCTGTTAATAGAGTATTGTTTTCATTTCCTTTTGAGGGCAGTGCCTACTCCAGTGAGACTGGAACCAATTTGCATTTCCTTAACTATATAAGCAATTGATACGAGAACCAGAATTAGGCACAGCTTTCCAAGTCATTCCAGTGAAACGTTGGAGTCGATTTGTCTTTGCCAGTGTTATTTTAGCAGCCTTTTAAAATCATATTTCCCCAATCCACCTCCTCCCACAGCTGCTCACCAGCCTGCCTCTTTAATTGGCTCCCAAACATCGGTCCCACCTAGTTCAGTCACTGAGTTTCTTTCTAAAATACTCTTCCTTGGCTCACTAACGTGAAGTTGACAACTTACTCCTGAATAATTTAGCTCCTTTCTTGAACTGCCTCCTCTTAAGACCTCTCTTAACTTTCACTTCTAAAGATGGGAGGAAAGTAAAGGTGTTAGAGACTCACTATATAATTGGCTAAGGAGTACATAAAGCTTTTTACCCCCTCCCTGACAGTAAGGGCTTTTACTCAGCCTGACATAAGGGCATAATATAACCCTTGTTTGATCTATATTCATCATGTTCCTGCCTTTACTCACACCCGAGCATGATTTGTCTGCAATGCTTTTTTAATCAGGAGGGGATGAGGGTATGGAAAGAAGAGATAAGATTGATTCTTATCAGTAATTCTACGCTGGAAAGTTGCAGCAATATCAACTACACTTCAATTCAAAATTCCATATTCCACAAGTCTATTTGGCAATATTGCTCTGGGAAATAATTTGGAAATATGTATCAAAATCTTAAGGATATCTACATTAGTCAAGTTTGGTTGCCTAAAGTCAGAAAGCCAGTTCAAATTATTTTAAGCAAAAAGAGGACTATATTAGGCCAAGTAATTGGAAAAGTCTAGGACAACCAGAAACTGAAATGATGTCATCAGAAATCTCCCTTCTGTCTCCATCTCTCAGCTCTGCTTTTTCCTATGTTGGTATCATTGTGGCATAGATGGCCCTTGTCAGTTCCAACCTTAAACAGTCCTTGGTGTCCATAATTTTGGAAGAAAAGAGATGTTTTTATCCAAACATCATTATCAGACTTAGAAAAATTCCCTCCTACTGGTCCTGCTTGGGTCGTATGCCCACTCCTGGACCAGTCACTGTGTTTGAGGTGATAGGAAACAGGACACTGTGATCAATCCCAACCATGTGACAAAAAGTTCTACCAGGTGAGAGCAAAAGCAATTCCTGAAAGGAAATGGATAAGTAGTGGAATAGGAGGTCAGTTCTGTCAACTTAAAAAAAAAGAAGAAGAAGGAATTCTGAGCAGGCAGAAACAAGGGGTATCTATATTCAATGTTCATCCTCTTCCATATATTTATCCTTAGGAAATAACCAGGGGTGTGAGAGAGTGACAAGGTTATTCAGCACAAAATTATTTATAATAATGTAAAATCAGAAAGAAATGAAACACTCAATAATAACAGATTAGCTGAATAAATTATGTTACATGTGTTCAATGGAGCACCTTGCAGCCTTTGAAAAGTGTGCTGTAGAAGAAACTTAACGACACGAAAAAATGTTCATGGTATGTTGCTAAGCATAACGGAGTGCAGAGCGTGGTGCCAATTCACATGCATTTTTATACATATACACATTTTGTCTGTATAAAATATAATGTATAAATATTATGAAAGATTGAAAGAATATATAATGTTGATTTCTTCTAGCTGGTGTCATTAGGAGCAATTTTAATCATTCTGGTGCTTTTCTCTATTTTCTATAGTAAATATATATTTTTAATTAAAAACATTAAAAAAACTTTTAATTACTATCAATTTAAAACTGATCATGCTGTTTTTCTCTGTGAAAGAAGGAGCTGAAATGGAGATCCTAATTACTGGTAAACAGCGAACTTTGGTTAGACTTCAAGGAAACTAATTAGGGGAATAAATTATTCGCCAGTTTTCCAAGATTAGCTACGACCCAGATGTATTCTCTATTATGTCACATTTCCACATTTTGAGGCTTTACTTGTATGCACACGGCTGTCTTTTAGAATTAATCAAACAGCTAGATCCATGCCCAAGCACAGGCCCAGATATCTGAACAGAGAGAGGCTCAGGATATCCTTTCTGAGCTTCATAAGTACTCTTCATCGTATCTGGAGAATGTGAAACATATTTCCTGCTGCAAGGGACAAGGAATTTTTCTTGATAGCATTAGAAATATTCAGATTAGAGGAAGCAACTTCAGCAAAGCAGAGAGATAAAACATCCTAAAGGAAAAAATCTATAACTCCTAAATTGCTTACCCCACTTGTTTCAGTTTTCCCTGGAGAATTCCTTTTTTGAATGAGACTTTGCATCATCCAAAGAGCCTCTGCATTATTCGGCCTCAAAAGAGAGGATTGAATAATTGGTCTCTCCCCAGTTTACCAATTAAAAATATCAATGAGCCAAATCTTGAAAAGCCTAAAGGAAAAACAAAATAAAAAAAATTATGCCAGTGACTTTACAAAAGTACAAAATTAGGAGAGGAGACAAACAGCAACACTTATGCACATTTATTTGTATCATTACCTGTGCTCACCATTTCACCTCTAAGCTAGCTCCATTTCTTTTTTTTTTTTCAACTTTTTTTTTTTTATTTATTTTTGGGACAGAGAGAGACAGAGCATGAACGGGGGAGGGGCAGAGAGAGAGGGAGACACAGAATCAGAAACAGGCTCCAGGCTCTGAGCCATCAGCCCAGAGCCCGACGCGGGGCTCGAACTCACGGACCGCGAGATCGTGACCTGGCTGAAGTCGGACGCTTAACCGACTGCGCCACCCAGGCGCCCCATAAGCTAGCCCCATTTCTTTTGGAATTACCCAACATGAGAGGCAGTTTGATGCCATGGGAAGAGGAGCTACAGATGCTCTCCAATGAAGATGACATTTCTGTTTCTGGACACCCTTCCACCATGGCACACAACTACTCATGGAAGTTTGTTCAATAATCTGCTTTTATCTGACAAGACTGTTCATGTCTCCTGAGTAGAAAACTTGAAGCATATCAGACACAACAATGACCTACATGATATCCTCTATTCTTCCCTAGTAACAGAACTCCAAGTATCTTTGGGAAGGCAGCGTGCCCAGATTAAAACTTTCATTTTCCAGCGTGGCAAATGTAGAGATGTGCCGCCCAGGATCCCCTTGCTTTAAGAAAGGAGTTGCTACCCACTTCAAGGAGTATGAGAGTCTCAAAATTAGCTGACTCATTTTTTTTTAGCTCCTGGCAAATTTCAAGCTGAGATCATGCTCTCCTGGAGGCAGCTCCTAGCCAATGACTAAATAAGATGGTAATATAAAGGCCTAACCATTTCTACCCAACACAGGACTTCCCTAATGGCAATCTTTGTCCTGGGGCTGCACATTGGGCTGGCAGAGATTTGTCAGGTCTGCATTAGGGAATGATGGCTCTCCTGACCAGTTTGGTGTCCTGCTTCTTTCACAAGTGTTACTCCCTATTAAACCTTTTACATTCCTAACTCCACCCAGCATCTGCTTCCTAAAGAACACAACAGGTGATACCAGTTTCCTGGTGGCATTGGGTGGCCATATGGCCAGTGAAATGTAAGTGGAAGTTGTTAGGTTGGACTCTAGAGAAGCTCTTTAATCAGAAGCAGTCTCAGCTGATATGGACCTTTTGCTCTCTGCATTTTCTCTTCCTTTTCCTTGGGATACAGATGCACTGTGAAGGGTGGAGCAGCCATCTTGTGAGAATGCGGTAACAAACACAAGGTCTAAAATGGCACGCTAAGGGTGCCAGAGTCCATCTCGTGAAGGATCACACCTGCTTTAGACTGCCTACCTCTAGGTTTCTTATTTTGCACAACAAATATCACTTCTACCTGTTTGACCCTTGATATGTTGGGTTTTACAGTGGAATGCAAATCTAACTAATTCATAGGACATAGGAAAACGTTCTTGGGGTTAATCATGTTGTGAAATAAACCCAGCAGGTTAAAGAGCAATGTGCAGAGCATGTTTTCAATTATTTATTCATGTGTGTATGTGCATATGGACATACATATGTGTATCTTTTATATATGCATTTATATATATGTATTATACATAATTTATCTATATAAAGCTAAAAGATGTGTTTAAGAAAAAAAGGAGGATGATGATACCCACCTGCCCTGCCAAATGGACGAAGTCAACCTCCTTCAGGAAAGGGATTGGGAGTGACATCTTGTTCACACCCCTCTCTTTCTCCATAACCATCTGACTTAAGAGGAATAAAACAATCAGCATGTGAAATATTTTCTTGTGCAAGACAAAAAGCAAATGTTTGTCAGTTGTCTAAAACACATATTGATTTTCCCAGGAAACTGCAGAGCCAAATACTGCAAATAATTCAAGCTGATCATTTCTTTTCCCAGTAGAGTACAAGAATTTCAAATTTCCACCTTGTCATCATCTGGGAGTTCCCAAAGAGAAGGCAAGAAATCCAATCTTTACATTTCTGAATAAGGAAAACCAGGTATCTACCCATGTTTGGGGTTTTGAACCAGAAATCAGAAAATCTGAATTGCGCACATAGAATACTGAAAAACTTTTATCTGTAAGGGCAGCAATGTGACTTGTCCTACTTCCTTCACAGGAAGTTGTGAGAATCAAATGAGATAATTACTATAATATGCTACACAAATAAAAATTAATAATAACAGTAACAACAAGAACAGCAACTAAGGCTCTCTGCATGCCAGGCACTTGTACCTTTTAACTCATTCAATCCTTGCAACCATTCAAGGATACCATGTGATGTGATTATGTGGCCCACAACACTGGGCCCCCAAATATCCTGAGGTCAATTCTCCCTGATGTATGCATTTTAGGGGTGGCCATACATATATTTAACAAATATGCTTTATTAGTATTTTTTCATGTTAACGAATACAGGAAGTGTGTTTAATCATGATCTAGTTGAACGTTGAGTTTCTTCTATATCTTTGTGCTTCTAATTATTTTTAAGAAGAGAAGAAAGAAGACACAGGAGTAAGGAAAACTGTTGAACAGGCAAAGGTTTTCATTCCCCCTTTCCTTGTGTGTTTGCCTTAATCTCAGGAAGAGAGAAACTCTACTACATTTCCATCCTCTCTCTATTTGCCCTTTCTTGGTTCTTCTTCATAGGAGTAACTGAAATGACTGGTCAGAGTTGGGGACGGCCACTGATGCACTTTCACTGGCAAGCTAGACTGGTGTTGAAGACTCCTTGTCCTCCTACTCTGAGCCCAAGTCCAACAGATTCTACTTCCTGTAGGGGCAGCAAGCACATTTGGGCAGGGCCCAGAGCCAATATTTTAAAAAAGAGGCTTGTGGTCCTTGCCTTTTGTTTACTATTTGGATAAGTGGACTCAAGGTCTGTTCTGAAGGTCCTGCCTATGTCCTCACAATTGCATGCCTGAATATGCAGGCATAGAGGTCTATTAATCAGTGTGCAAAGTAGGAATCCCCAGTGCAGCCAGACTCCAAATGCAGTCTCTAACACCGCCATTTATCTCAGGCTTGCATTAAGGCAGGGTTTGTGGCTACTGCCTAGATTGAGAGAGTGGTGCACATCCTGTTTATTTGCCTAGTGATCTTTTCATGTATGTTCCTAGAAGACAAGAGGGTTAGTGGCACCCTAATCTTCTGAAAGAAATCCAAATTGTAACTTAAGTTTATCTCCTCTGACCATATATTCTTTCTATCTCTGGGTTGTGGCATAGGGTTTGACCCAGAATAATGGCTTAAAAAAATGCCTGTTGGGTGAATGAATAAAGTACGCTAAAAAAAAAAAAAAAAAAAAAGAAAAAAGAAAAGAAAAGAAAAGAAAAAGAAAGAAAAAGTGGAGTTTGAAAGAAAATTTGGAAAGGAGAAGAGGTTTCCAGAAAGATGAGAAGGTAAACTTAGCTTAGACCAAACGAGGAAGGATATAGACTTTCATAGAACCAAGCCAAAGTACTCAGAACTAAAACATACCACTTTGGAGCTAACAGTAGGGCCAGAGTCAGAACACAAGGGCAGAAGTACTCAGGCAGGAACAGAGGTAACAGTTAGGTATTGACAGGTACCTCTATGTCCTCTATGACACATCTGGCTCCCAGCAGTTAACACATCTTGGGAACTTCAAGCAAGATATCTGTCAATATCATGTATTTTACATGTTAAAGGGAAACAACTAGCATATGACAGTTAACTTCCTCTTGAACAATAGATGAAAGTCATAAAGGAGATGATATGGGCAGTCCCCCACTTTAAAATATTGTTTAATTACTTGCCAATAATTATTAATAAATAAATAAAATAATTATTAATTATTAATAATTGTTAAAATAATTAATTAAAAGTATTGTTTAATGAATTAATTGCTCATCAAAATAATGCATTGCAGTTAAAACAATCAAATGGCAATGGGCCGCCTGGGTGGCTCAGTAGGTTAAGTGTCCAACTTCAGCTCAGGTCATGATCTCAGAGATCATGAGTTCGAGCCCCACATCAGGCTCTGTGCTGACAGCTCAGAGCCTGGACTCTGCTTCAGATTCTGTGTCTCTCTCTGTCTCTCAAAAATAAACATTAAAAAAATTTATAAATAAAAAAACAATCAAATAGTGAAAAAAGGCTTGTAATAAAAAACAGCAGTTCCTGTTTCACCATTCACCAATTCTGATATCTGTCATGATAGGCAACTTTTAGCTGTTTCTTTGGGCATATTTCTTTTCTTTCCCCCTTTGGGCATATTTCGAAATAATATTCCTACACTGCTATTTCTTGATTACGAATTTTAGAAATCTATCCACTTCTTCTTATGGAGAATAAAGCTCTAACCCTACTTTCACTATTCTCATTCATTCAACAGAGTTAGGTCACATCGGGGGTAAATCAACATTATTATTATAACTATGTAATTGTTTACTGTTGAGATAAGTTGTGTGTTTTTTTTTTTAATTTTACATCTTTTTTTTTTTTAGAGTTAACCACTGCCTCTTTTTTTTCTTAATTTCCAATGTTCATAATCCTTAATTTTTTCTATCAATCTGCTGTACTTGCAGCAATAGCTTTTCCAAATGCCAGACACATCACTTATTCAATCAAATCCCTTTTTTCCCTGAAGCGCTCCACTCTGCTCTCCCATTCCCAGGCGCCAATCTTTTTCTTAAATATTTATGTATTTGGAAAGACAGAGAGGGAGTGGGGGAAGGGCAGAGAGAGAGAGTGAGAGAGAGAATCCCAAACAAGCTCCGCACTGTCAGCACAGAGCACCACACTGAATCTCATGAACTGTGAGATCATGACCTGAGCAGAAATCAAGAGTCCGATTTCGGGTTCACTGACTGAGCCACCCAGGTGCCCCTCCCCTGCTCCAATCTCGACTGCTCTTTAGGCACAGATTGGCTAATTTTGTCATTTTCTTATAATGGATCCTCTTTTTTCCTAGAGGATGCATTGTATCAAGTGAATGGGTTTATACTTTTTACAAGTATTAGCACTAGTATTTTTTTTTGTTTTTGACTCATTTTTATGAAACAATAAGGACCAGATGCAATTAAAGCATTCTAAAAAGAATACAAACTACTGTTTAACAGAAATAATAGAGCCATCCAATAATCCAGCAGGTAGTACCAGCATGAAAATCCTTCACTCCGGGGCGCCTGGGTGGCGCAGTCGGTTAAGCGTCCGACTTCAGCCAGGTCACGATCTCTCGGTCCGTGAGTTCGAGCCCCGCGTCAGGCTCTGGGCTGATGGCTCAGAGCCTGGAGCCTGTTTCCGATTCTGTGTCTCCCTCTCTCTCTGCCCCTCCCCCGTTCATGCTCTGTCTCTCTCTGTCCCAAAAATAAATAAACGTTGAAAAAAAAAAAAATCCTTCACTCCTTGGGAGTAGTTGGTGTACGGAAAGTCAAGTGTTACGGGGCAATCCATAAAAAGTACGGTTGTATTAAGGAATCTGTGAACTCTGGATAAGCTACTCACTTGGTATCTCTTCAAACCAATATCTTAAAGATATTTCCTTAACTGTGTGTGTGTGTGTGTGTGTGTGTGTGTGTGTGCGCTCACGCACACGCATGAAGGATAAACTAATTTTCTGCAAATTGACATTTATATTTTTTCTTCATGTCTGTAACCCTTATGCCAGCAGAATATTCATCTTCTTTAAGTTTCCTCAAAACAAAACTCCATTTAAAAATAAGGTAGGGATACCTGACTGGGCTCAGTCAGTTAAGTGTTGGACTCTTGATTTTGGCTCAGGTCATGATCTCACAGTCCACGAGTTTGAGTCCTGCGTTGGGCTCTGTGCTGACAGCTCAGAGCCTGGAGCCTGCTTTGAATTCTGTGTCTCCCTCTCTGCACCTCCCCCGCTTGTGCTCTGTCTCAAAAATAAATAAATAAACACTGAAAAAAAAACAAATAAAAATGAAAATAAAGTAAGTGATTCAAGTAGACATTTTTCTGAAAATTCCACTGGGGAATAGTGCATAGCTTTTCACAAAAAGGGAAAAGAAGGAAGAGAGAGAGTCCTTTAGCTGTGCTCTTCTTTCAAATCTCTATATTTGGCTTGAAAACCCCTCTTCCTCCCTGCAGCAGCAAGCCTTCCTGAGGATGATCCCTACCTTCTTGGAGCTTCCCTCTTCTCTCCTAAACTCTCTTAGGCCAAGCACTTGCACTCTGCCCAGCTCTTGTAGCAAACTTGCACAACAACCGTTTGTTTCTACTTATTTCTGTCTTGCTGCATGCCAAAGGCTCCAAGATTGATCCTCTAGTTCATTGAGATCCACTTTCCTTAGAAGTCAGTGAAGGATTATTAATAATAAATTAAGTTTTCCTCTTACATGTTCAAATTCAAACTAACAGATTTCTTATATGCACTAAAATTAGAATTTGGACTGATTTCAATTTCTCCACTTATACAAGGAGATGCACATCAAAATCTAAGTTTACCAGCACCACATTTCCAGATTGGGGTGGGGGCACATGTTTTATGCCGCTTACAGATTTATGCCTGGGTAAGCTGACTGACCTACCCTGTGAGAGGGTTAGTTGAAAGCAGAACAAGTGGGGCGCCTGGGTGGCTCAGTTGGTTGAGCATCCAACTCCTGATTTTGGCTCAGGTCATGATCCCAGGGTGTGGGTCGAGCTCTGTGTTAGGCTGTGTGCTGAGTGTGGAGTCTGCTTGAGATTCTCTCTCTCACTCTCTCTCTCTCTTCCCCTTCCTCCTCCCAAGCTTGCACTCTCTCTCTCTGTCTCAAAAAAAAAAAGGGGGGGGGGGGGAATAAGTGAAATCAAGGACCACCATGGAGTCTTCCGAAGAAAGGAAGTCAAAGAAAACACCACAGGGGGTGGAGGGAGGGACTGGCAGGTAGAAGGCAGCATAGTATCCAGTGTTTGGTTTTTCTGGACTGTGAAGGACAACTGTTGGACTTTCAGGCTAGAGGAGTTGGCAGAGACTAAATTATGGAGGGTTCTGGAGCCAACCTGAGGAGTTTTAGGATTCCATCAATAAAGCAACAGCAATGGATTCCAGTGGGAAGTCTTACACTTATCTTGGTAGAGAGAAAATAGAAGGAAATGTGAAAAAGGAAGAAAGAAAAACAGAAGAGGAATGAATGAAAGAAAAAAATAAGAGCATCCTAAGAGTCCGAAGAAGACTTGACATTTCTTTAGTCCCACCTTCTGCTCAGTGCTGGAATCCTTTCTTCAAATCCTGTGCTGAAGGTTCCATATCTCAGAGTTATCTAGAATTTTTATTTTGAGGTCTTTGTAGATTCACCTGCAGTTGTAAGAAATAATATAGAGAGATTATGTATATTCTTCATGTAGTTGCCCCCAATTTGTATGATTACAGCACAAGGTCACAGCCAGAAAATTGTTTTTATACAATCCATCCACCTAATTCAGTTTTACCAGTTTTACACGTTTATGTGTTTTTAGTTCATTTATATGTATTTAGTTCTTTGTAATTTTATCACATGTATAAACTTATATCTTCACTACCACTGTCAAGATACAAAGTAGCTTATCACTAGGATCCCTGATGCCTCCCTATTACAGCCACAGATATCTTCTTCCTTAATCCTGCCCTAACCCTTAGCAACCACTAGTCTGTTCTATTTTTTAAATAATGTTATATAAATGGAAACATACAGTATGTAACACTTTGAAACTGGCCTTTTTCACTCAACATAATTCTTTGATGATCCATTCAAGTTGTTGCATGTATCAATATTTTATTCTTTTTACTTAAAAAAAATTTTAAGTATAGTTGACACGCAGTGTTACATCAGTTTCCAGTGTACAACATAGTGATTTGACAAGCTTATATGTTATGCTAAGCTCACCACAAGTGTGGCTACCATCTGTCACCATACAACGCTGTTACAGTATGATTGACTATATTCCCTATGCTGTGCTTTTTATTCCTGTGACTTACTCATTCCATAACTGGAAGCCTGTACCTCCCACTCTCCCCTTCACCCATATTGCCCATCCCTCCACCCACCTCCCCTCTGGCAACCATCGGTTTGTTCTCTGTATTTATAGATCTGATTCTGCTTTTTGTTTATTCATTTGTTTTTTTAGATTCCACATATGAGTGAAATCACATGGTGTTCGTCTTTCTCTGCCTGACTTACTTCACTTAGAATAATACCCTCTAGGTCCATCCATGTTGTTGCAAGTGGCACAATCTCCTTCTCTATATGGCTATGTAATATTCCATATATATATATATATATACACATCTTCCTTTCCCATTCATCTCTCAATGGACACTTAAGTTGCTTCCATGTCTTGGCTATTATAAATAATGTTGCAATAAACATGCATAAGCATGTGTCTTTTCTAATTAGTGTTTTTGTTTTCTTTGGGTAGATAACCTGATAGTGAAATTATTGGATTGTATGGTATTTCTATTTCTTTATTTTTTAAGGAAACTCCATACTGTCTTCCACGGTAGCTGTACCAATTTACATTCCCACTAACAGTGCACGAGAGTCCCTTTTTCTACATATTCTCACCAACACTTGTTATTTCTTATCTTTTTGTTTCTAGCTATTCTGACAGAGGTAAGGTGATATCTTATTGTGGTTTTGATTTGCATTTCCCTGGTAATTAGAGGTGTTGAGCATCTTTTCATCTGTCTGTTGGCCATCTGTATGTCTTTTTTGGAAAAGTGTCTATTCAGGTCCTTTACCCATTTCTTAACCTATTTGTGTGTGTGTGGGGGGGGGTGTTGAACTGTGTAAGTTCTTTACATATTTTGGATATTAACCTCGAATTGGATACGTCACTTGCAAATATCTTTTGTAAGTTGCCTTTTTGTTTTGTTGATGTTTTCCTTTGCTGTGCAATGGCTTTTTATTTTGATGTATTCTCAAACATTTATTTTTGCTTTTTTCCCCTTACCTTAGGAGACACATCTAGAAAAATGCTGCTAGAGCCAACATCAGAGAAATTACTGCTTATGTTTTCTTCTAGGATTTTTATGGTTTCAGGTCTGACGTTCAGGTCTTTAAACCATCTTGAGTTTATTTTTGTGCACGGTGTTAGAAAGTGGTCCAGTAATCGCTTCTCGGCCTTTTGGCTAAGATCAAGTGTAGAAAGTGGTCCAGTTTTTCCCAGCACCATTTGTTGAAGAGACTGTCTTTTCCCCATTATACATCCTTGCCTCATTTATCATAGATTAATTGACCTTATACGCATGGCTTTATTTCTGGGCTCTCTGTTCTGTTACATTTTTTTTTTAATTTTTTTTTTTCCAACGTTTTTATTTATTTTTCGGACAGAGAGAGACAGAGCATGAACGGGGGAGGGGCAGAGAGAGAGGGAGACACAGAATCGGAAACAGGCTCCAGGCTCTGAGCCATCAGCCCAGAGCCTGATGCGGGGCTCGAACTCCCGGACCGGGAGATCGTGACCTGGCTGAAGTCGGACGCTCAACCGACTGGGCCACCCAGGCACCCCTCTGTTCTGTTACATTTATCTATGTGTCTGTTTTTGTGCCAGTACCATGATGTTTTGATTACCATGGCTTTGTAGTACATCTTGAAGTCTGGAATTGTGATACCTCCAGCTTTGTTTTTCTTTATCAAGATTCCTTTGGCTATTCAGGGTCTTTTGTGGTTCCAAAGAAATTTTAGTATTATTTGCTCTAGCTTTGTGAAAAATACTGTTGGTATTTTGATAGGTAATGCATTGAATCTGTAGATTGCTTTAGGTAGTATGGACATTTTAACAATATTTGTTCTTCCAACCCATGAGCCTGGAATATCTTTCCATTTAAGGTTTCATTTTTTTTTTTTTATGGCTTAGTAGCATCCCATGGTATGAATATACCACAGTTTATTACAAATGAACTACTATTTGAATATTTGTGTACAGGCTTTGTGTGAATATAAATTTTTGTTTCTTCGGGGTAAATGCTCAGGGGTGCAATTGTTGGATCACGTGGTAGTAATATATCTCAATTTTCAAGGAACTGGCAAACGGTTTTCCGAAGTGGCTCCACCATTCTACATTCCCACTAGATTCAGTTTTGGAACACAGATTTTAAAAAACAAAACAGAATTTTAAAACCATAATTTTAAAATGTATTTTAAAAAATAAAAGAAAAAAGCTTAGAGACAAACCTAGGATAGTCTGTTCTCGATATCATTTCCTTGCTCTTTCATAATAAAGAGAAGCCGAGATTCACATTTTCCAGGATCCCCTTCCCCATCTAGTTCCAGGTCTGTCAGTGAGAAGCACTGCAGTGAGATGTAGACAGTGGAAGAGAAGGTAAAGTTATCACTCTTTGGAGGCCACCACAGGCAGGTATGTGAGCTGATGGTGCATCCACAGTTCTCAGCAGTCTCCAGATGCACCCCAAGGATCTACCTGCTTCAGAAATGTTGGCTGCCAAGACCACCTTGATGGTGCTGCAGCTGTGACGGTTTGTGCGAGCTTCCCTTACGGTCTTGACTTTAAAAGCAGGTTTTAGGTGAGGGGCGCCTGGGTGGCTCAGTCAGTTAAGCGTCCAACTTTGGCTCAGGTCATGATCTCACAGTTCATGAGTTTGAGCCCCACATCAGGTTCTGTGCCTGGAGCCTGCTTTGAATTCTGTGTCTCCCTCTCTCTCTGCCCCTCCCCTGCTCACAGTCTGTCTCTCTCCCTCAAAAATAAAATTAAAAAAAATAAAAAAACAAAAGTAGATTTCAGGTGAGCCTTGGAGGACTACCCACTTGGGGTGCAGGCTTCAGTCATTGACGAGAGCATCCTTTACTGTGCTGGCCCTTCCAAAGTCTGTAGGTCTCTAGCTCCCGGTATTAAAATCCTCCACACTTGGAGCACACGCATGGTATCAATTTTCCAACTGTTGTGTAGGGCTAGCTCCTTTTTATTTGCCAAGAGTTTTTAAAACTTTAAAGATTAACAATAATTTCTTACTATTGCCCTCATTTCAGGAGGATGGATATACTCAAAATAAATTATGGCCTTTTACATTAAGTGAATCTAACTTTATTTTTAAAAGTTCACTATAGGGGCGCCTGGGTGGCTCAGTCGGTTAAGCGGCCGACTTCGGCTCAGGTCATGATCTCACGGTCCGTGAGTTCGAGCCCCACGTCGGGCTCTGTGCTGATAGCTCAGAGCCTGGAGCCTGTTTCGGATTCTGTGTCTCCCTCTCTCTGACCCTCCCCCGTTCATGCTCTGTCTCTCTCTGTCTCAAAAATAAAATAAACGTTAAAAAAATTTTAAAGTTCACTATATTATCATTCTTTGTTTCACATCACTGTATATTAGTGAAAATGTCACAGTGAAAATGTCACCATAATTGAACACAAGTTTGTGAGCTGGCACTTAGGGGCTAAGCAGCAGCAGACCGCAATGGTTAAAAACAAGAGCCCTAGAAGCAAGTAGTCTGAGTTGAAATCTCAGCTCTACTGTCTCTGTGCCTTACTGTACCCACTTGTGAAATGGGGATAATTATCGTGCTTTCCTCCTAGCACTGTTAGGACAACTGCATAAGCTAATACACAAAAGGCATGGTGAACCCTGGCTGGCAAATAATAAGCCCTCATTAGCTAATGTAAACATTGGCGGCAACTTAGCACTCTGACCTGTGCAGCTAAGAACAGTTAACATGGTTTTCTCCCCCTGAAGCCAGGCCAGTCTCAGGTAGGGACAATAGAAGTCAGCATGTCACTCAAGGTAGTCTTTCACCAAAACTGATCTGACATCACGATTGGATCCCTCTAGAAGAAAGCCTTTACCTGCCACCCCATTTTCTACAAGGGTTAAATTTCCTTGCTTTAGAATTCCAGCCTTCTTGACCCAGTCTTGGATGCCTGTTTCTAGACCTCTCTGATGCCAGTCACCTGTGCATAAGGGTCTTGGCTAATTATCTGCAACCCCATCCTCTGCTGATACCTTCTTCTACTCTGCTTGGATAAAGAATACTGCTTTCACAATAGCACACAAAGTGTTTGAGTTAGGACTGATTGAGTTTAATTACATAAAACAGAAAACTGAAATAACTAACCTACACAAGTAAGAAGCTTGTAGGAAAAATCCAGCCTGTACGGTCAGTCGCTCTGTGATGTCATCAGTGCTCAGCAACCTCCTTTCTCAGTCTGTAATCCTGACCATTGCGGCGGATTCTTCCGGCATCTCATTGATCACCCATATCTGTGAGGGAGGTTGGTAAATAAGCTTTTCAGGATTGCCAGATAAAATATTGTATGAGACAGGCTTATACTAAGACAAATTCAGCTGAGGGCCCTGTGTTTTTATTGGTTAATCTGGCAACCTTAATACTTTTATTGGACTGGATACATTGCCGTACCCAATAGTAAGGGGGGTCCAGTTGGAAGCTGGGCTGTCCACTGGCAGTCTCTGCCATGCTGAGCCTTCTGTTTTCTTCTATTGCTTGGTGTTCCTATTTTTAGCCCATTTCCCTTCCCTATTCCTAGAATAATGAGCCAGTTTTCATTTTTACCAGGGGTTCTCATCTACTACAATTTCTTTATTTTTCTTTTCTTTTTTTAAAGCAGGCTCCATACCCAGCATGGAGCCCAATGTGGGGCTTAAACTCAGGACCCGGAGATCAAGACCTAAGGTGAGATCAAGAATTGGATGCTTGAGGCGCCTTGGGTGGCTCATGTGGTTGATTATCTGACTTTGACTCAGGTCATGATCTTGCATTCGTGGGTTCGAGCCCCACATCAGGCTCTGTGCTGACAGCTCAGAGCCTGGGTGGGGCCTGCTTTGGATTCTGTGTCTTCCTCTCTCTCTGCCCCTCCCCTGCTTGTGCTATCTCTCTCTGTCTCTTAAAAAATAAAATGTTAAAACATTTTTTTAAAGAATTGGATGCTTAACCAACTGAGCCACCCAGGTGCCCCTACTACAATTTCTAATATGGTATCATAATGATTTTATTTTTAGCAACACAATAAACTCCACTGTGCGTTTGAAGTTTCCCTTGAGAAGTGAACTGAGAGAGAGGCATTTAGTTTAAATTGGATGTTAAAGACAACTAAATTCTAATATAATTTGTCACACTAACTTTATAGCTTAAATAATTGGGTCCACCTCCCTATGTAAAATGTTTCCTATCTTACTGCTTTTATAGTTCTTAATGCTGTGTTATAATAGTTGATTTTAAGGTAACCAGTATAGTACCAAAAATGGTGATGGAGTGCACAAAGGAAATTGAAGTGAAGAAGTGAGCTATTTCATCATCCCTTGTGATAGGATGGGACAGGAGGTGGGGATGGGAGGAATGGATAAAGGTGGTTAAAAGGAATAAATTTTCCGTGGCTCCTGGATGGCTCAGTAGATAGAGCGTGTGACTCTTGATCACAGGGTTGTGAGTTGTGACTTCAAGCCCTATGTTGGATATAAAGCTTACTTAAAAAAACAAAACAAAAAACCCTTCTAGTTATAAAATGAATAAGTCATTCGGATGTAATATACAATATGGTGACTATAGTTCACAACACTGTATTGTACATTTGAAAGTTGCTAGAAGAATAGATTTTAAAAGTTCTCACCACATACACACACATTGTAACTATGTTAGGTGATGGATGTGTTAACTAACCTTAACTGCGGTAATCATTTTGCAATACATACACATATAACATCAGTACATCGTATACCTTGAATGAATAGAATGTTATATGTCAGTGCTATCTCACTAAAACGGGAAGAAAAGAAAGTGAAAAGAGGTGGGAGTCTAGACTCCTCCCCTGAGACCTGGACAGGTCTCTGTAACTCTTTGACTAGAAGAAAGTGTCAAAAGTGACTTTCAAGACTAGGTCATAAATGGCAGCAGGCTTCTGCTTGTTTCTCACTCTTTCTGAACATTTATCTTTGGAGCCAGAGGCCATACAAAAAGCCCAGCTACCTTGAAGCTGCCACACTGGAGAGACCATGAAACACCCAGAGATTTCTAGGAGACCCAGCTGTTCAGACCTTTCCAGTGCAAGCAGCCTAAGTATAAATGAACAAGTGTTCAAAGATGGCCCAACCCCAGCCACAGTCTGATGATATTCTGAATATGAGAAAACCACCAGCTGCAGCTTTCAAATTCCTGATCCACATAAACAGGGAGAATTAATACACGAATATGGTGCTTCAAGCCACAGTGTTTTAAGGTGAGTTGTCATGGAGAACTAGATAAACAGAACAGCCCCTTCATTTCTCACTCAAGATAGAACTGCAGTTACTGGTTAAACGTATGTCCTCAGAGATATTTTTGTGAAACTTTTAACAAACTTTTTAAAAAAAATACAAATGAGTTCATACTCAATATATTATGGGGATCAAGGAGTGCACTTGTTATGAGCACAGGTCGTTGCGTAAAAGTGTTGAATCACTATATTGTACACTGGAAACTAATACTACACTGTATGCTAACTAACTGAAACTTAAATAAAAACTTGAGGGGGCCTGGGTGGCTCAGTCAGTTAAGTGCCAGACTCTTGATTTCAGCTCAGGTCATGATCCCACAGTTTGTGGGATCGAGCCCCATGTAGGGCTCTACACTGATAACATGGAGTCTGTTTGGGATTCTCTGTCTCCCTTTCTCTCTGTCTCTCCCCTACTCTTGCATGCATGCACACACACGTGCACACACGTCTCTCTCTCTCTCTCAAGATAAATAAACTTAAAAAATATATATATATATATATATATCATAGACATCTTTCCCCATCAGCATATAGATCAGCCTCATCTTTTTAATACCCACATAATACTTCACTGTATGGATGGCCCACAGTTTATTTTCTCATCCCTCAGTGCTATATATATTTTTCAGTCTTTTTAGAATAAATATTTACATACAATACACATTTTAATGATAAAATTATAATCATACTATCACACTATTTTATAAACTATTTACGTATTTTTATATTTATATATACTTCTCATGATATTCTTTAAAATATTAATTATCTCATCTGAATGTACCTCAGTTTACTTAAATAAGTCTATTACTGGACATTTATGTTATTCCTGATTTAAAACACTGCAGTTAACATCATCATACATTCACTTAGATACACTTGTCCAATTATTTCTTTAGAATAAACTTCTAAAAATAAAAATGCTGAGCCAAAAGGTATGAACATTTCAAATTTTATACAAACTGCAAAATGCAGAGAAAGGTTGTTTTAATTAATGCTCCCAACAACAGGAAATGAGAATGTATACTTTCCTATAACTTTACTAACTCTGATCATTTAAAAAAATTTTAAACCCTGCTAATCTCAGTGGTTAAAATAATTTCACTTTTGTTTTAACTAACATTTCTTTGATTATCGTGTATTATAAGATCGAGCTGACCTCAGTTTTGGTTCATACTGCCCTCTGAGATCATTGAAGTAAAAACTTTCAGCACTACAGGGAATCCTGCCTAGGGAATTCAGAGGTTTACTGCCCCCAGGCCTGTCCTAAGGACTAAGGCCTTACCTACAGGTAACAAGGTTTTTCACATTGCACTCTTTTGCTTTAATATTTTTTGACCTTTCAGGGTACTTATCTGAGACAAGGATACCTATGAGATGTAGGTGATATTGGGAGAATATCAGTGGAGAGCCTTTTCTCTGGTTATGCTAGGCTATAAAAGGAATTTAGGCCCAGTTGGAATAAAAGTGCTGAGAGGGTAAGATCAATCTTGTTATTTGAACTGATCTTGCTATACTATATTTCAAGATGATCTCGGCTGATAATTCCAGTGACCTTCTGTGGGCTGTTAGGAAGGAAGTCCTCGTATGGTACAGGCTGAGGTGCTCATGATTCACACAAGGGTCATGAGACCACACAAGACATATTGCTATTGCTCCCTGAGGCCCTGATGCAGCATCTTGCCTCTTTCCCCAACACATAACTCAGGATACTGCCCTCTTGGCCTGGGGCAGGGATGGAAAATATGTGGTTTGCACACCAGCATTCTCCCCATCCTTCCTCCCAACCCATGGTGGACATTGCTAATCCATCACGTGGCCTTTCCTGAAAAGTCCAGATGTGGCCTCCAAATGCTCCAAAACATACACCATCTATCAAATATCTAGCACAGTAGATAGATGGTGGATATTTGGAATTAGCAAGGGCATGACCATGGATAGGATCCAAGTGAGAGGTGATGGGTATTTTCCTCTTCAAACAGGAGCATCTACTCAAGTATCCACACCTGTTTCCATCCTTCCATGAGATCTGGTGACAAAAGTCTCAAAGCAGGTAGGCTGATAACTCTGAGGTTCCTAGCAAGGTTGTTCTTAGATGGGGGCTGTATGTCAGAGAGGTAAACGGGGCTCGTTGCTAATTACTAATGTTACTTCTCATCAAGCCCAGACGTGGCCCCACTCTCCTTCTCAAAACAGCTGCAGGGGCACCTGGGTGGTTCAGTCAGTTAAGCATCCAACTTCAGCTCAGGTCATGATCTCACAGTTTGTAGGTTCGGCCCCATGTCTGGCTCTATGCTGACAGCTCAGAGCCTGGAACCTGCTTCGGATTCTGTGTGTGTCTCTCTCTCTCTCTCTCTCTCTCTCTCTCTCTCTCTCTGCCCCTCCCCCACTTGTGTTTTTCTCTCTCTCTCTCTTTCAAAAATAAATTAATTAAAAAAAAAAAAACAGCTCCATGTGGCCTCTACCAATAATTATAAGTAAAAGCTACTTGCATCCCATCAATGTTGGCTTTTTATTTATTTATTTTTTTTTTAATTTTTTTTAATTTTTTTATTTTTTTAACTTGACAAATGAGAATCTTGACCGCAAACTGGCAACAAGGGAGTCAGAGGATGGCCTGGAAACTTATTTCAGTCTGGGCCATTTTAGGCTGGGTGGGCATGAGGCTTGTGACACCAACTTAGGTGGGCTCGGGCACAAGGCATGTGCAGTTCCTGCAACAGAGAGCCAGCAGGTCAAAAGAGTAAGCCATCTGGCTTCTTTAGTCGGGGAAGGAAGAAACTGGGCCAGTAAAATTTGGAAGTCAGTTGGGACATGGATCAATTATGTGGATATTTGCCCTGGTGCAGCAGACCTGCACCTGTGAGCAGAGACTTTTGGGAGCGAGATCCAGCTCCAGGAAGGATGGGTTGGGAGGTGCCGTCTGGCTGCCAAAGTCCTGGTCCTAAAGGGGCATTTGGGTCAGGTGAACTCAGGAGGAGAAACTAAGGCAAAGCTGAAAGTCTGTCAAAAAAAAAAAAAAAGAGCCAATACTAGGTTTGGAAAACGTTATAGTGAAGGAATCTCAGGGGCACACCTGGGGGTGGCCAGCACTCATGCCACCAGAGTCTGGGCCCCAGAAGCATGACATTATTTCAAGCCACGTTGGTGAATCTACAGCTGCTGAGATCGGCCTTAAGGGCCAGACTGATCATGGAGTGGGCATCCAGCCACGAGGCTCTGGGAAAGGCAAAGACAGAAAGCAAGTTGTGGGCACATAACTCTGTGCCTCTATTTCCTTCTAAATGTCCCTTGTTCTCTCCTGCCCACAGCCCCTTGCCCGTTCTCCAGGTGAGCAGATCCTTTGTCTTCTGCCTTTCCTAAACCAGAAATATTTGTTCCTCACTTATTTGACGGTCACCCCATTTCATGTCATGTGTTGGTAATTTGTTTACAGATTTCCGCCACTGTACTGGACTTTGGACCGTGTGGTCTACAATCTGATATTTCCCCATAATGTGCAACACAGGACCGGTAGGTTCTTTTTGTTAAATGCTCATAACCTTTTTCCTTTCCCTTTTGTCTTCCTTCAGGTGTCAGCAAACTACAGCCTGCAGGCTAAATCCAGCCCTCTACTGTTTTTTTGTAAATGAAGTTTTACTGGGACACAGCCATGTTCATAATTTATGGATTGCCTGGAGCTACTTCTAACACAGTGGTGTTGAGTAGTGTGACAGGATTCTCACAGCCTGCAAAGCCAAAATATTTATTATCTGACCCTTAAAAAACAAAACAGAACAAAACAAAACATGCCAACCTTGCTCTTTAGTAAGAAAAGAGATTTGCCCTTTGGACTTCATCCATCAAACCATTCACTGCCTTCCCCTCACCTTATAAAATCTGCAAGCATTACAGTTGTGAAGTATTTTGAGAAATATTCATCGTATAATAGACTCTCAGTTAAAAAAGTGTCAGGAGTTAGTTAAGGGCCCTGTAGTAAGCTCATGTACAACCAAAGAAGCGTCTAGAAACTTGTCCGGCATCGAAAAATAATAAACTGACATTTTAGATTCGTAGATCATTTTCTCTGAGTTTGAGGAAGGAATACAAATCTGCCATTTGTGTTTCACCCAGTTGGAATTATTCTCTCTTCCCTCAGCGCTTCCAGAAGACCTCATTTTCCTTGTTACAGTATCTATTTCAATTGTCCTTGCATTAATTTCTTCCCAGGAATATACCTACAGACTAAGGTTATAAACACTGCATGCGAAGGAACTGTTTGTCCAACCCTGTAGCCCCCATAGAGTTTTCCCAAGATAAACGGTGACTGCGTGTGTGTCTTTAATGCAAACATGAAAAATAGCTTTACAATAACATTGGCCTTATGAAACCATGAGCAAAATTTCAGCAGGGACACTTCGTACTGTCCTTCACACATATGCATGTACAATCCTGTTTCTTCTGCTCATATCCCTGTTTGTTTTTCTCATATATGTGTATAGAAAGAAAATCATCTCAAGAATGCCTACTATACAATAGCGCTCTGTTGTTTAAAAAAAAAAAAAAGACAAAACAATTCTCTTGAAAAAGTAAATGCCTTGTCTGAGGTCAAGCAGTTTTCTCAGGAAATCAGCATTATTGTGAACCGGAAAACCCTCTGGACTTTATTTCCTTCACTGTTCACTTCACTGTTAAACTTCAGCCCGGTAATGAGTCCCATTTAGCAATCCAAATGACAGGTGATCCAATAGACCTTCTGTGTTTTCATCTGTGTGAAGTCATATCTATAGTCCAGGCCCAGTGGAGTCTAGAAAAACAAAGAATCCCTGGGGTACTTTATTTGCCTCTGTATAAGTAAAGCTCTTGGTCATAAAGTGATAGAAACACAACTTGAATTAGCCTAAGCCAAGGGAATGGAAAGCAGGGTTTACTGGTTCACCAAATCCTAGAAGGAGGTGAGTAACCAAATTATGGGGAAAATTGGGAGGCAGCTGACCCCCTGGAACAATGGGAAACAGAGACTGGAAAGCTGCCGGAACTCTCTCCTTCTGTATTTGGAATCTCTGCTTCTCCCTGCAGGCTACCGTCATTCTCCATGCAGATCAACTATCTCTACAAGGAAGAAAGCTAACCATACACAACACTTTTCTTTTTCTTTTTAAAAACTTATAGTTTTATTCCTAGAGATGAACAGTCCCTCTCAATTTTAATTGGAAAACCCCCAGGGAAAATCTAACAGATGGAAATGACACTCCTGACTTAGCCACGGGGATAAGAGGGAAGGCGAGGGGTAGTTGGAGGAGAGACCGTTTCTAAGAGAAGGGTATGGGGTTGACAAGTCCGTGGATGTTCTTTGCCCCTATTCATGGCATGGGCTGTCCTATTTATAAATCTCTAAGCCTCTGGAAAGTCACAAAAGAGGGCTAATAAAGAACCACACACTGGATACTTCATCTCAGAGAACACTTTCATCATGGCAGCACAGGTATCCCTCAGCTAAAGGCAAGAAAAGGTGATGTGTTCACACAGTCACTCAAAATACAGAAGTATAGTCAATGACGATGGGCTTCCCACCAGAGGGCAAGGAGAGAAACTGACAAGAAGCACATAAAACGTGTGGCACCTGACAAGGACCTTCCCTTTAAATACTGGAAGGGGTCTGGTATATTTTCTTAATACAAAAGGCTATAGCTCCAGGCTACCTTATAGTGTCTCCAAGCCCCACCCCAGGACTGCCACCAGCACAGACAGTGCCTTTGTACAAATGTGAAAGGCACACCTTTCTTGAGGCAGACCTAGCACCTGCCCACCTCCATAGCACCATGCCAGGACTGCTGTGTTGAGTGCTGAGTTTTAGCCTACACTTACCCCTCAGCTAGGCATCTTTGCACAGAGTCCAAATAAAGTGTCTACGGCAGCCCTTGCCTGCCCAGAGGGAGCTACGCTGGGCAGGCTACCCCTTCTCAAAGCAAGGACTTCCAACATCAGCAAAAATGAGGCTCAGGTGGTAGCTTGGGCTTGGTGGTAGAAGATAGGGGCAGGAATGGCAACAACGATTGGATTCAAAGGACTCCAGGGATGGACAACCCACTTCTGGGCACTGGAGCGGTAGGGACATCTCTGGGAGTAGAGAGACCAGCAGCATCCCCGGGAGTGGAGAGACCAGCCCTGATTGAGCAACAGCAGAAGCATCACTAGCCTCTGAGGTTCCTGGAAGGATTCAAGACATGACAGTGATGAAGGTCCGTGCATGCTTGTCTCTCCCAGTTAAAAAAAGGGTCATGGGTTTTTTTTTTTTTAAATAGAGAATATATGTTAAGCAGAATGCCTTGATAGAGATGAAACTTTTTTGTCCCCTTTCTTTTTACTTCTGAAACGCTAAAAATAACTCCCTTTTGAAGGGGATGGTTGGATAAGGATTTAAGGAAGCTATCCTTAGTCACCCTGAACCCTGAGTGATCAGGGCACAGTTCTACGTCAAGTGGGCATCATGCCAGCACCTAAGGCAATGGCCAGAACAGACAGGCCATCATCCCAATGCCGCAGTCCAGGGAGTAAGGTCCAGGCAGTCTGCCACTGTGCCGTTAGATCCCCGTTTATTTTTGTGCTTCGAAGGAGCCGCCCATGAATGTTCCAGTCACCGCATGAGTCAGAGTCCTGTTCCCCAAGAACTGCTGCAACACTGCCTCCATTCTCCCCTCCCCACCTCCTTCCTGGACTTGGTCTGAAGCAGTGCTCACCAATGCCCCTGGCTGTATGTGAACTGGGGACTGGGCTGGGTCTCATTCTCTGACAATACGATGGAGCCCCAGGTTGCAGGGGGCGGGGAAATGGGAAAGAACTGGGTGCTAGTTAAGTATGTGACAAGAATTGACATTCATATGACTGAAAAAAAATAAGGGATCATTCAAAAATGTTGGGAAAATTGACCAGTAATTAGGGAGGAAATATTAGATTATTACCTCACCGCATCTTAATAAATTAAAGGCAGGCCAAAGATTTAAATGGAAACATTATTAAAGATAAAAGTAATAAAATAGGAAAAAAATAAATAAATAATGTGGAATACAAACAACTGAAAACATTTTATGTGGCCAAAAAAAATCATATGTAAGATTGAAAGACAAATGACAGACTGAGGAAAATAACAATAATTTGAGGCAAGGGGTTAATACCCATGATATTAATAGAACTTGTACAAATTGAGAAAAATTAAAACTCCAATAGAAAACAAATGGGCAGGGGTGCCTGGGTGACTCAGTTGGTTAAGCATCTGACTTTGGCTCAGGTCATGATCTCACATCTGTGGGTTCAAGCCCCACGTAGGGCTTTGTGCTGACAGCTTGGAGCCTGGAGTCTGCTTTGGATTCTCCCTCTCTCTCTGCCCCTCCCCCCATGTTCTGTCTGTCTCTCTCGAAAATAAAACATTAAAAATTTTTTTAAATGGGCAAAAGTGATAAATAGGTTATTAAAATGCAAATGGTCGATAAACTTATGAAAAAAATGTTCAGCTTTACTAATATTCAAAGAGGCAAACTAAAACAATTTTGAGATGATTTTCACCTATCAGCTTGGCAAAGATTTTTTTTAATTTCTCAAACTCACACATTGACAAGGTTGGGAGGAAGGTGGACTTTGTTCTTTTTCTGTGGGCATGTAAAATGTACCTGTTTTCCAGAGGGCAATCTGACAAGAAATAATAACACATAAGATGTATATACTCTTCGGTAATGATCCTTCTTGCAGAACTTTACCTCAAGGAGAGAATGACACAAATTTGAAAAGATGTATTCACACTTTGTTTATAGTTTTCAAAAATAGGAAACAACCTTGGTGTCACTCAGGAAAGGCTGGTTAAATAATTATGGTACAACATCCATGGAATACTATACAGCCCTTAAAAAGAAGGATATAAATCTATATCGGTGCAGAAAGATGGCTTCAGCTATTGATTCTTTGAGGCCTCACTATTCCTTTGGATCAACCACTACCTGTCCTTAAGTGTCTGTGTGGACAAAGCATCCCATTTCCAGACTCAGGAATTCTCAAATTCCTCATCTACAATAAAATACAGTAGATTGATACTCTAAAGTCACCCACCTTCCCGGTCGCAGCAGGTGCAAATGGCCCCATCTCTAAATATACTAAATCAGGTGCTGCTCTCTCTCTGGCCACGTTCTCTTATCCTCTCAACAAGCTTGTTCAACTCTCACAGTTTCTCCTTTTGCCTCAGGTCCTCTAATCTGTCCCTCTATTCATCTTAGACTTAACGATTGACCATTTCACACATTCTCTTGCCAATATTTTAAACTCCTTTGCCTCATTATGTTCATTGCACCTGTTGCAAAATCTCCCACCCTCCATGGTTTATTTGGATTCTCTGCATTCTTTTTTCATACCTTGGCTACCAAACAATGTTAGAGTGTCATATCCTGGCAGATAGGTACCACCATAAATTAATAATGACTAATTTCACCTGGACCCTTATCTTGGGTTCCGTTCCCACAAAGGCAGAGCCTGAGACAGAGATCTGAATACAAATGGTTTGTCCGGGGATAATTCCAGGTAGAGGAATGAAGGGGGTGGAGAGAAGAGGAAGGAAAGGGAGAGAGAAACAGGGTAGGGGGAGAGGAGCCAACGCAGGTATGTTGATGAGCAGGTTGTCACTGTGGGTAACTGGAGCTCAGTTCCACTGGAACCCTGGAGAGACTGTGCAGAGCTCACCTTTGAATCGTCCCACCCCATTCCTCTCTGTGGTTGACTGAGGACTGTTCTCAGGGCATTAATTCCCCCTCATTCCAAGCTGTTGCATGCACAGGTCATCCAAGCTCCTACCCAGGTAATAGCCTCAGGCTTCCGCCAGAAGGCCACAGGCATGTTTGCATGAGAACCGCGAGTGCTCTAGAGATGCTGGTCAGCCACCAGCACGCACGCAAGCAGCCTTTGTGTGGCTCAGCATCCTTATCAAGTCACCTCTCTCTCTCTCTCTCTCTCTCTCCCCTCAACAACCATTTCAAAATCCTCCAGTCACTTCAGACCCCTGATGCCCTTTGCTGTGCCCTCACTCTCAGTGGATGACTTCGCCTCCTAGTTCACAGAGAAACAGGGAAGTTCCCTGAAAGGAACTCGTCCAGCCTCCACCAACAATTCTAGCATTCCATCTCCATCTACACGCATCGTCCTCCCTTCTCCCCTCTTTGGTAGAAGGGCTTCCCTCCCCCTCTAAGGCCAGCATCTCTGACTGCTCTTGACCTTGTCCCTTCTGCCTTCTCGGTGACCATCCTCTTTGATTGCTTCCTCTGTCTCCTGCATCTTCAACTTCCCTGTCTCCCTTGCCTTCTCTCTCCTATCTTAAAACAGACAAGCAAGCCTTCGTGGAACTCACCTCCCCTTCTCTTCCTCTTCACACCAGATTTATTGAAGGAGCATCTTACGGACATGGCCTCCAGTCCCTCTCTTCCCATTCACTTCTTATTGCTCAACAATAACTGCTCTCCCCAGAGTCACAAATAACCTCCTTATGGCAAAAGTCAAAGGACACCAGTCCTTCTCTCTCTTGCCCTGCTCAGCAGTTTTTGATTCTGCAGGGTAGTCTCTCCCCTGGACTTTCATGACATTGAACCATTGGCTTCCTCCTTTCTCTCTGGCCACATGCCTTCAAGGTGTCTTTATTTATCTCTTTTTTATTTTTTTAAAGAGAGAGAGAGAGAGTGCATGTGAGCAAGGGAGGGGCAGAGGGGGAGAGAGAGAATCCCAAGCAGGCTCCACATCTAACATGGAGCCCAGTGTAGGGCTCGATCCCACAACCCTGGGATCATGACCTGAGCCAAAATCAAGAGTCAGATGCTTAACAGACTGAGCCACACAGGCGCCCCAGTCTCTTACGTGGTGCCGTTCTCAGCTCTCCAGCATTCTCCACCTGTAGTCCCATCCACATCAACTCCTGTAATTACCATGCTAAGGCGAAGATCTCCTACATTCACAGAATAGCTCAGATTTCTCTGCTGGGCTTCAAACCTAAATACATATTTGCTTAATGCACATACTCAATTCTGTCACTTTGGCCAAATCTTTAAACTTCCCTTAACCTTTGTTCCTGGGTGTAAAATGGAAATGAGATGACTACCTCTTACATCTTTTAAAATTTTTTAAATTTCATAGTAAGTTGCAAAGATGGACAGAGAGGTCCCTGGCACCCTTCACCCACTGTCCCCCAGTGGTTGCGTTTTACATAAGTGTAGTGCAATATTAAAACCAGAAACTGACACTATAACAATATGTGTAGTTCTGTGCCTCTTTAACACCTGCGTAGATTTGTGGAACCACCGTTGCGATCAAGATACAGACCTACTCCATCGCCACGAAGAGCTCCCTCATCTGTGTCTCTTTTTACATGCTTCTTTGTTCAGCCTTTACTCTCATCCGATCCTTGAGAGAAGGGGCATATGTGTTATTTGGTTTTGTGTCCTCAGAATCTCACATGGTGCCTTGCTCTTAGAAGTCACTGTTAAATGTTTATGAAAGCAAGGATGAAAGGAAGGGGATTCTATCCATGGAGGCCAGGGTCGTCAGCCTAGGATCCAGGACGGGTCATGCCAGTGGCCAGGGACCAAAGGACAGAGGCCTCCTTCCTGGATTTACCTCCTGTGGAATGAGATGTTGGCAAATGCAAGAAGAATCAGAGAGGTGAGGCTTGCCTCACAGCAATGCCAGTCACCACAGCCCCTGTCTGTAGCAGAGAGGAAGGCCTTTCCCAACCCAGTACCTTTTTTAGGAATCTCTCACATCACACCACATGGCCAGTTACCCATTCCACCTATCTGATCCCTGCCCTGCTCTGCCTCACATCACTGGCACGCCCCTGGTGCTTTCTGGAAAAACCAGGGAGAGAGTCCTGACCTCAGCTTGTCTGCTACTCGGCTAATGGGTGGGGCAAAATTTGCCTCAAGGCTCAAGGAAAGTGGTAAATCCCAGGACATGAGTTCACAATCTGCTTAATTGAGATTGCTCCCGATAGATAGGTAAGGTTTCTGTTTGCTCAGTAATTATGATAGCCAGGAGGAGAACTCTGAAGCTGGGAAGAGAGGTGAGGCATGGAAGAAAACAGGTAAAGAAACTGCACAATTACACGTGCACTCATGGATGCACACAACCCACATAGCGTGTGTGTGTGTGTGTGTGTGTGTGTGTGTGTGTGTGTGTACCACCAAGTTACTATTCCTATTAGGAGAAATAAAGGAGTTCTTATCCAACAATGACCCATGTTATTATAATAGGTTTTAATCAGAGCAAAAGTAAAATCTGTGTTCCCTTAAACAGCACGGTTAAAGCCTCTGAAAGGAAAACCCTAGCTTGGAATCTTTGTGTCAGCAGTGAGCAATTTGTGTTGTCTAGTCTGCAAGTCTCGAGGGGCAATTATTTGGTTTCCAAGCTTTAAACTCATTTATCCGTTGAAGTTTATAAACTCAGTGCCGCAATTTGTGAGCTGACGTCATGCTTCCAGCAGGGTGGTTTGGAAACGGCCCAGATGGGGATTCATGCTCAGTGGCAGAAGGGAGAGGAGAGGCATGGAATTAAGGCAATACCTGGGCTCTTCATCTGGGGAACTTTGGGAGATTGGAAGTACTGCGTATCTTGTACATCGTGTGGAGGACACGTCAGGTGTTGATCACACATGTGTTGATCTCACATCAGAGTGTGTTTGATATTAAAGATCTACATTACAGACAGCACACACAGAATGGACATGATTCAAAAGACAGGGATCTTTGGTTTACTGGTATTTCCACGGTGCTTAGAATAATGCCTGGCGCATGGTGGCTCTCAGAAAATGTTTGATGAATCAAAACTGCAATGAGATACCACCTCACACCGGTCCAAGTGGCTAAAATTAACAACTCAGGAAACAACAGATGTTGGCAAGGATGTGGAGAAAGGGGAACCCTACTGCACTATTGGTGGGAATGCAAACTGGTGCAGCCACTCTGAAAGTGTAGAGGTTCCTCAAAAAATTAAAAATAGAATTACTCTACAATCCAGAAATTGCACTACTAGGAATTTATCCAAAGGATACAAAAATGCTGATTTGAAGGGGCACATGCACCCCTATGTTTATAGCAGTGCTATCAACAATAGCCAAAGTATCGAAAGAGCCCAAATGTACATCAATCTTAATCCATGGATGGATTAAGAAGATGTGGTATAATATATATATACAATGGAATACTACCCAGAGATGAAAATGAATGAAATCTTGCCATTTGCAACAATATGGATAGAACTAAAGGGTATTATGCTAAGTGAGATAAGTCAGTCAGGGAAAGACAGATATCATGATTTCACTCATACATGGAATCTGAGAAACTTAACAGATGAACATAGGGAAAGAAAAGGAAAAATAAGATAAAAACGGAGAGGGAGGCAAACCATCAGAGACTCTTAAATACAGAGAACAAACTGAGGGTTGATGGGGTGGGGAAAATGGGTGATGGGCATTAAGGAGCGTACTTGTGGGGATGAGCACTGGGTGTCATATGTAAGTGATGAATCACTGGGTTCTACTCCTGAACCCAAGAACTACACTGTACACTAATTTGAGGGGAAAAAAATAAAAGATAAAACATCTTGATCTTGGACATCCAGAGTCAAAGATTGGGCAAAAATAAAATTCTGTGGTTTTAAGTCAAAAGAAAAAAAAGAAAAGAAAATTTTTGATGAATGAATAGTCAATCTTTATACTGTGTGCTTGTGCAAGGGTGAAAGAATGAATCAAGAAATCAATAGTTATTAAATTGCCAACAACCCTAGGGCGCTTTGGGTAACAATGTTACAACTGAGCCACAAAGCCGGTTGGACCGCAGCAAAATGAGACACACAGGAGTCAGAAGACTTAGGACAGAGGGGACAACCAAACCAGCTGTGGAAACTATCCATGGTCCAGGGCCAGCTTGGGTTGGGTATGGGTGGGTTCTTCTAGTCTGGAGGGAGGGACATGGCAGTAAGGGTCCAAGTGACAGATTAGACTCAAAGTCAGGTGGATAGGGAGCAGTCTGGTCCAAGCAGAGCCCAGTAAGCAGCTGAATATTCACAAGATTTGGTCTTACAGGGGAGGGACCTGGCAAGAACTAAGCAGGGTGATAGGGTCTGAATTCAAGCAAAGAACTAAAGCACAGGACAACGGACTTGAGATCAAAGCCCAGGCTTATGGGGCTGACATGGCAGATGGCTGGGGAAGGCTATAATCTGGTGGGTCTGCATTGACGCCCAAAGCATCCAGCTTTCTAGGTCATCACTGGCAAGTCTAATGCTAAGAGTTTGCCAACTGATGGGCAAAGGCTCATATCACAGGTAAGGCTGAACCGACAGGTAAAGGGAATCCGAGCAGCTCCCTCACCGCATGCTCCACGGCATCCTTCGTATGCTTTTGGATAACACTCATCACACTTGCAATTGCTTCAAGACTTTTGTTCCTTGCTGGTACTCGGGACTGTTTTCACGTTAGTTATCACTTAATCCCCAGCACCAATACTTGGCACATAGCAGGCACATACTATGAATAAAAGAAAGAACCTGGGCCTCCCTATGGAAGAGGCTTAGGAAAGCTGAGACGGGTGCTGCAACTGACCAGACTTACACCCCAGAAGTATCCCACCGCCATCTGCCTCTTATTTCCTCCCATTAGTCGGGGCTGGCACTGAGGAAAGGAAGACCTGAGTCGAAGCCCTGAGCTGTGCTCTGCAAGGTGGCCCTGCCACGCTGCCACATTTCCCCGAGAAGCCCCGGATTCTCTGTTGCACTTACACATACTACCATTTGAATAGTGTGTTTTCATGCCAGTGTTTTCTTCTACATTAAAGAAGAGAGCTAGTGAGACAAGGAGAGGAAAGATGAGGAGTGGAGGAGAAAGAAAGAACGGAAAGGAAGAAAAGCAGAACGTCCCGTTACCACTTGCACCAGGCCTGGATCTGGGTTGCTACTTGCCCCACCGTGTAGTCGCTGCCCCCATCCTGCCCACTCCTGACCTCCACTCTCCCACCGCGCTTCAGCAAACCACAGCCTCCTGAGAGCCATCCCAGGGACGGAGGGAGCCCTGCCCACCCCACGCCAGCACAGCAGCCACTTTGTTCTGGCCTCCACGTCCGTACCACGCACATCGGAGTCCAGCTCTGTCACGGTTGCTGACCTCTCCCGGCAGTTTTCCTTGCAACATGACCGTCCGAACCAGTGGCACAGGGCTGGAAGCCCTTATACTTCACAGCACCCCTGAGACCAGAGCCAATAGCTGAAAGGACAAATGGTGGGCAAGAAACACAGACTGCCTGTGTGTATGTGTTCATTTCTAAATGAATGAGAAGAATACTGTAGGGGCACCTGGGTGGCTCAGTCGCTTAAGCTACTGAGTTCAGCTCAGGTGGGGATCTCATGGCTTGTGAGTTTAAGCCCTGTGTCCGGCTCTGTGCTGACCGTTCAGAGCCTGCGGAGGGGCAGAGAGAGGGGGAGACACAGAATCCGAAATGGGCTCCAGGCTCTGAGCGGTCAGCACAGAGCCCGACGCGGGGCTCGAACTCACGGACCATGAGATCGTGACCTGAGCCGAAGTCGGACGCTTAACCGACCGAGCCACCCAGGTGCCCCCAAAAAAAATTAAATTAAAATTAATTAAAAAATTAAAAAAAAAAGAAAAATACTGTAGACATAATTCCAAGTGGAAAAACTCCTATCCAATAGGAAGCTGTAAATGGTTCTAAAGAATACCAAAGAATGTGAAGTGTTTGCAGGGAAGCCAATAGATGATATTATTGCCTCTAAAAGGACTTGGTGTCCGAAGAAAACTGAGCTGGCCCATGAGGCAAACAGATGATGGAAATGTATCTGGAATGGGTGATTCTTTGCCCCATATTTGTACAGCAAATAAGAAAGAAGGGTTCCGAGCATAATTCTAAGATAGTGGCAGGGGCAGGGGGGGAACAAACTTTTGAAAACAAAAACCAAATTGTTTGGAACTAGAAGAAGTAATTTCCAGAAAGAGAGGGTCTAGACTACATGGCAAAGGTCAGAAATACCAGGATTTCATTCAGGGGCGCCTGGCTGGCTCAGTTGGTAGAGCACGCAGCTCTTGATCTTGGAGTTGTTTGAGCCCCGCGTTGAATGCAGGGATCACTAAAAAAAAAAAAATCATAAATCAGTATCTCATTCAGACAGAGAAATAAAGGGATTTTGACTTCTCCTCATAACGACTTTTTCTGGTTACGTTAGTATTCACTGGGGCCCAGTTGAGGGAGCTGCCCCCCTAAAGGAAAGCTATTAGGAAGATTAAGATAATCAATACATATAAAGCGTGCAGAAGGCTGTCTAACACAAAGGAAGCATTTAAAAAATTTTATTAGGGGAGCCTGGGTGGCTCAGGTGGTTAATCATCCGACTTCAGCTCAGGTCATGACCTCACAGTTCATGGGTTCAAGCCCTTAATTGGGCTCTGCACTGACAGCTCAGAGCCTGGAGCCTGCTTCGGATTCTGTGTCTCCCTTCCTCTCTGCCTCTCCCTCACTCACACTTTGTCTCTCAAAAGTAAATAAAAACTTTTTTAAAAACTTATAAAAATAAAATAAAATAAATTTCATTAAAAAGCATGCATCAAATGCCAGCTATAAATCAAATGCTGGTTTAGGTGCTAAAAACACAATGGTGAACTTGGAGCTTGCCACACTTGGGTGTGGCAGATAATAAACCAATAAACAACACAGTATAAGAAGCAATGCCATGTAATACCAAGTACTCTAAAGAAAATAAAGTTCTGAAGGTGCTCTTTCATATAAGGTGGGTGATACTTGACAAAAATCTGAATGGAGTAAGGATACAACTCATGAGGCTATCTAGGAGGAAGGGGTTTTCTAGGCAAAAATAAATGGCACATACAAAGGTCCTGAGGCAGGAACATGCTTGGAGTATTCCCAAGACAGCAAGAAGGTCAGTGTGGCTCAAGAGGTATAAGGGGAAATGGGAACTGAGATCAGAAAAGTAGGCAGATCACACAGGACCCCACAAGGCATGACAAAGACTTTGGATTTTGTTTAAGAATAGTGGTAAGCCATTGAGGAAGGTTGAACCATGAAATGACATCATCTGACTTATGTTGTAGGATTGTGAGTGTAAGAAAGGGAGCAGGGTGATTTGTTCGACAGAGATGCTTCTGATGTGAGAAGACAGCACCTTGGACCTGCCGGTGTCAGTAGAGGTAGCAAGGAGAAGTCGGATTTGAAGGAAGAGATTGTAAGTTCAAAGTCTTATTGTCAGGGTGGACACAAGGTGTGAGACAGGAAGTAATCACTGAAGCGTTGGTTCAGAGCAACTTGTAAGGAAGATTGTCGCCATTCATTGAGATGAGCCATTAGAGTGAGGGGCATTCACATGTTTGGTCTTGGACATGTTGATTTTAAAATACAAATCAGGGGCGCCTGTGTGGCTCAGTCGGTTAAGCGTCTGACTTCAACTCAGGTCATGATCTCGCCGTCCGTGGGTTCAAGCCCTGTGTCGGGCTCTGTGCTGACAGCTCGGAGCCTGGAGCCTGTTTCAGATTCTGTGTCTCCCTCTCTCTGACCCTCCCCCGTTCATGCTCTGTCTCTCTCTGTCTCAAAAATAAATAAATGTTAAAAAAATAAAATAAAATAAAATAAAATAAAATAAAATAAAATAAAATAAAATAAAATACAAACCAGACACTCAAATCCAGTAGGCAGTAGCAATGAGACTTTATAGAACATTAATCAAAACAGCAGCAAGTGTTTCCAAAACAGGTTTGAGGGCCTGTGCAGGGAGGGCAGCAGGACAGAAGAATGGGAGCCACCCTGCACGAGGGAAGCACTGAAGGAAAAATGGTGGCACTATGGCTCAGAATGTGTGGAATGTTCTGGAATGGGGTGGAGGATGGCACTAGCAAGGGGGCAGAGGTAGCGGGAAGGGGGTTTCTCCACCAGACCCAAATACCTCCAGCACCTCACTTGTTTTTCCCTTGTCTGTAGACTCTGAGGTCAAGAGTGTGAGGCAAAGATCAGGCGCTTAATATTTCTAAGCCTCTTTTTATCTGTAATGTGAGGAGGATAGACTAACAATACTGATAAGAGCTAATAACTATCGAATGTTTTTCTATATGCCTGGCACCATACCAAGCACTTTACAAGCACTGTTCCATTGACCCTTCACAACAGCTCTGGGAGTCAGATGCCATTTTCCAGATGAGGAAACTGAGATTTAGAGAGGTCAAGTAACCTTCCTGGGGCCACACAGCTTGTAAATGGTTAAGGGACAGAGACCAGGATTAAAATCCAGCCAGTGTGACTCTAGGGCCAGCTAAATTGTTCTACTTCCAGCTCTCGTGCCCTGTAACTACGGGGGAAAATGCCACCTCATATGTGTGTTAACATATTACAGAGCACTCTTTTTAAAGTTTATTTATTTCGAAAGGGAGAGTGCAAGCCGCGGAGGGTCAGAGGGAGAAGGAGAGAGAGAGGATCCCAAGCAGGCTCTGCACTGTCAGCGTGGATCCTGATATGGGGCCCAAACTCACAAACCATGAGCTCACGACCTGAGCCGAAATGAAGAGTCGAATGCTTAACCGACTGAGCCGCCCAGGTGCCCCTACCAAGCACTCTCGAGAAGCACTGACGTGTTGCATTCAGGGCTCCTGATGATAGTAGCAGCTGGCCAACAGCAAATGGCATGGTAGGCTGAATGCCGTCTCCCCCTCCAGCTCCCCTCTCCCCAGGGACGTTAGGACGTCCGTCCGTGACCTAATCCCCGGAACCTGTGACTGTTACATTGTATGGCAAAAGGGATTTTGCAGATGTGATGAAGCTGGGTGTCTTGAGATGGGAAGACTGTCCTGGATTATCTAGGTGGACCCAAGGCAATCACAATCTTCTAAGAGACAAAGTAATGTGAAGGTGGAAATAGAGTGAGATTAAGATTTGATGGCGGGATGCTGCCGCCTTTGAAAATGAAGGAAAGGTCCACGAGTGAAGAAATGCAAGCAATACAGTGTCAGAAGCTAGAAAAAGCAAGGAAACAGATTCTCCCCGACAGCCTTCAGAAGGAAGCAGCCCCTGCAGACACCTTGACTTTGCTCAATAAAGGCAGTTTTGGAATTTCTCACCTCCAGAATGTTAAGACAACAAATCTGTCTCATTTCTAAGCTGCCACGTTTGTGGTGATTTGTTACAGCAGCAATAGAAGATGAATGCAGTCAGGGTGGTGTGGCAGGCATGGTCACTGCTCGACAAGGATCTGAGGGACAGCTAGACTTGGTGAGGTGGCGAGAGCCCTGGACATCCTCAAGGATAGGATTGCCTGTGAGAAAAAGCTAAGAAGTGGCCACAAGCTGAGGATGGCTGTAATTTCTAACACAGTTCACACAAGGCGGTGCTTCCCGAAGGTCAGGACCTGAACCTCCACTATTAAAAATGTTGAATCGAAGCAATTTCTGCTGCTCTGATCAGGCTTTCCTCAAGGGCGAGGACTGCCAGAGATCCACCAGAGTAGATTGGGTTCCAGGCACCTTAGGGGTCAAGGAATGGGACCTCGGCTCAGCACGTAGCACAGTGCCTTGTCCATTACAGGGCTCCAGTAAACTTGGTCTCTTATGTCCTCCTGGATGGTATGATCTGGAAGTAAGAAGCATATACGTGTCCACCCACCTACATACAGATCTCAGAATTCTAGATCTCTAAATGTAGTAAAGCCCTGGGAAAAAAAATTCTACCCAAACTTAAAGGATTCAAGAAAGTAATCAGACATAGGGAGTGGCTCTGATTCTAAGGAAAGTCATGCCATTTTTCACAGATACACAGACTCATGAGCAATCCACCCACCAAGGTAAAAAACATCAGCATTAGCAATAACACGTTATCACTGTACGTGATTTATCACCAGTTCTGTGGCAAAGGCAGACATATGCCATATTAATTTAATTTTAATCAACCACTGCATAACTAATTGAAATACCAATACCCTACCATTTTTAAACAGGACGATCTAAATTCCCTAAAGTCATCAGTTATAAAGGCTGCTCGCCAAAACAACAAACCAAACCAAACAAAACGACACCCTGGGAATATTGCTTGATTTCCTCCCAAGGAAAACATTCTTCATGGAATGACATTATATCACTTCAGAGCTCTGAGGGTGTTTAGAGAGCTTCAAATACCCTTTTGAGTGTTTGAGTGACATTGGGTCAGAACTTAATGGGTTTCGGCCCATAGTCATCAGAATTTATAAATCAAACATCAGATACAATGTCATTTTTATCGTTTTTCTGATTATTAAAAATAGTGCATGTTATCTTAGAAAATTTAGTAATGCGGCAAAGTGAACGATAAGAAAATATAAATTACCCATAATAAAACTACCTGTATATAGAACTATCAGCATTTTACTGCCTTTTTAGATGTATTTTATTTCCGGGGTGCCTGGGTGACTCAGTCGGTTAAGGGTCTGACTTGGGCTCAGGTCGCAATCTTGCGGTTTGTGGGTATGAGCCCCACATGGGGTTCTGGGCTGGTGGTGCGGAGCCTGCTTGAGATTCTCTCTCTCTACCCCTCCCCTGCTCACGCATGATCTCTCTCTTGTTCTCCCTCTCTCAAAAATAAACGTTTAAAAAATGTGTTAACCCCCCCAAAACCTTCCTTTGACCCTACACCCTCCCTGTGTCTGCTGCCATCTATGTCCTCCCTTACCCATCCAGACATTTGAACGTACTCCACGCCTTCTGGAAAACCCTCACTTCTGTACCTCCCACTCAGTTCATGCAGCGTAGCTCTGTCCCAACCATTCTGCTAAAACATGGTTTGCCAGAGTGATCAGTTGCCTTCTATTAAGAATTCCAGTGGTTAGTTTTTGTCCTTATTTTTAGTGAATCTTTCTGCTGAATGTAATGCTGTGAATTACTTCTTCCTGAAATTCTCAACCCTTGGCTTTGGTGAGACCATACTTTCTACATGCTCCTTAAGCCTTTCTAACTCTTTCTTCTTGGCCGCCTTCCTAAGCAACTCTTAACACTGCACACTCTTCAAGTCTTGATGTTCTCCCATTTTCCCACCAGCTCTCTTCTCTTTTTGCTCTATGTGTCCCCCTTCCCCTGGACAGGTCTTACATACCTTCACAGTTGTAGCAGCTCCCTGAATGCTAAGTCTCCCAAATGTCCGCCTTCCTCTAAGGCCCCAGACTCACAAATCCATCTGCTCAACATATCCATTGGAATCCATCACCATAGACACTGCAAGTCAATGCACCCCGACTTCTCCCACCACATGCTTTTCCTCCACCATTCTCTGTTGGTGACACTACTTAAGGATCTAAACTGCAGACCGCAGATATTTCCTGGACTTTCCTTGCACATCCCTCATTGAATGATAAGCTGCAAAATGTCAAGCCACACATAGGTGAATTCAAACGTACAGTCATAGCCCAAGAAATATCAGTCTCACAAGAAAAACAGTGGAAAAGCTCAATTCGCTTTAGGGTTCCCTCAAAGAACACCAGTTCAGGAGAATCAATACCTAGCCAAACTTCTTGTTTCCCAGTCTGTCTTTATGGACTCACAGAACAGACGGTGCCTGATGCCTGGCAGCTGCCGTCCACTCTAACCGGTCTTTTTACTCCCTCTAAAGTCCCCCAAACTTCCCTGACACTTCTCCTTGGAAACTCATTCTCCCCTTCTCCCTGTTTCTAATTTTTCAGGGTTGTGCAGAATAGCCTCGCTGGTCTGGCTGTCTTGGCCTTATTTCTGCTTTGCCCCTTACCTAGATTCTACACCCACAAACGTCCTAGGTCTGACCTGGGAAGAAGACTAGAGGGGGAAGGTAATTAATTTATAATCTGGTATATTTCCTTCTTTCCTTTTGTGCATTTCACATAATCACTCTATATATCATAACCATACATGTCCTGAATATCTCTTTAATCTGTCCTTTCCTCTACAATGATCCTTTGTCCAGACTCAGTCTGTCACTACCTCGCATCTGGACCACTCCACCAGCCCCCAGCTTTACTCCCTGCCTCCAGTATTGTTGCCTCCAAACCCATGCTCCATTAGCTTCCTGGTGCTCTAATCCAACAGTCTAACTTTGTGCCCACCTCTCCACCACACACACACACACACACACACACACACACACACTCTCACACACACCCTGTCTGGCTATGACCGACAATCCATTCCAACTGACCAGCCATGTGAATGAACTATCTGGAGAGTGGGCCCTCCATCTTCCAGTAGCAGTTGAACCACCCAGATGACGTCAAATGGAACGGACATAGGCTGTGTTTCCCGAGTTCTGACCAAATCGCAAAATCAAAAATACATGAGAGTAATTGCCATAAACCACAAAGTTTGAGGAGGGTTTGTTATTCAGCATTAGATAACAAACGGTGTGTTTCTATTGACGAAAACCAGAGTCGGTGTGGCATTTCCTCCTTTGTCAATCATCTTGCTTTCTTTCTCTTAACTTCTTTATACTTCAATTTTTCCCTTGTTCAGTTTTTGATAATGCACCTGGATGATTAGTTAGAATGATTTCTCAACATTATCAAATGCTGTGGAAAAATACACATATTTGACATACGTGGTTTCCCACTTTTCAGCAATACAATAGTCATCTTTCATCAGACAATATACTGTTTCAAAGACTTGCCCCAGAACATATTAGGTTGCGTTTTGGTTTCAATAAGCAGGAATTTATTGGAGAGAAATAAAAAGCATGTGAGAGCTTATATGCCTCTGACCAACATATCTTTTTCAGGACAGGTGGGGATGGGCTGTGTTTTCCGAGTGAATGGGCGTTATGAAAGGCAATCTGCCTAATGCACCTAGCCCTCAGCTGAGAGTGCCAACCATCCTACTTTCGTCTTTTCGAAGCACTCCAGCATACAGAACTCTAAGAGCCAATACTATATTCCATGCTGTAACATCCTAGTAGGATAAAAACTTCCCTCTATTCAGAATTGCAGTTTTTCTTTTTATTTGAGAGAAAGAGAGAGAGAGAGAGAGAGAGAGAGAGAGAGAGAGAGCATGAATGGGTGCGAGGGTTGGGGGGAGAGAGAGAGAGAGAGAGGGAGAGAGAATCCTAAGCAGGCTCCACACTCAGCACAGAGCCTGATGCAGGGCTTGATCCTATGCCCCTAGGATCATGACCTGAGCTGAAATCAAGAGTAAGACACTCAACACACTGAGCCACCTAGGCACCCCCAGAATGGCTTTAAAAATTCTGACCCACAAAAAAAAAAAAAAAAAGGAAGGAAGGAAGAAGAAAAAATCCTGGATAAAAGTTAGTAAATTCAGTATCACATCAGGTCTCAATGTCAATAATTCATTTTAATTATGTTCATATATTTAGCACATCATTTGACAACTTTCCAATGCCTGCTATTTTAGAGAACAAAAAGCTTCGAACCAAGCATCCTTTTGCCTTAAAGCCAAGATAAGTTTGGATGTCTGTAGGTCTACTCTTCACTTTTAGGAGGAAGGAGATTCTTTACACTCAGCTCTAGTCTTACGACTGTAGTAAGCAATCTTTCTCAGTCCTCCTATTATAGCCTATTAACATAAACACCCCACCCCTATTATTATTTTCTCCTTCTAGGAGAGATGTAGAGCCTCTCTCTTGAGTGAACATCTCCACTCCAAGTTATGCATTTGGCAATGTTACTCAGTCAGTCAGTGAGTACATTTTGTTGAAGATTTGCTATGTTCCAGGCATCGCTCTGGGAGCTTTGGATTTAGCTGTGAACCAAAGAGATAAGGTCTACTCTCACAGACCTTAAATTTTAGGGGTGAGGGGCGATTTAGTCAATAAAAAATGAATGAACAAGATATTTCAGGTATTGCCATGAAGAATATATAACCCAGTAATGGGCTAGGGAGTGGCTAGGGAGTCACTTCAGATTTGCTGCCAACAGAAGCCTCTCTCAGTAGGGGGCTTGCAGAGGTGAGCCACCCCTCTCACTGATAAGCTATGTAATATGCTAAAAGCCTTCTTCAGTGGCAGGAGGAAAAGGAAATAATCTTAGGGGATTCTTTTTTTTTTTAATTGTTTTTAAGTTTATTTATTTTTGAGAGAGAGTGAGTGGGGGAGGGGCAGAGAGAGAGGGAATGAGAGAATCCCAAGCAGGCTCTGCACTGTCAGCATGGAGCCCAATGTGGGGCTTGAACTCACAAACCATGATATCATGACCTGAGTCAGACACTTAACAGGCTGAGCCACCCAGGAGCCCCTTAAGGGGATTCTTTTGATGGGAGTTCGTTGTTGTTGTTGTTGTTGTTGTTGTTGTTGTTGTTTCTTTTCTTCTCATTTCTTCTGGTTGGAGGCAGCAGAGATCTCAGAGTCCTGGTTTCAGGAAGCAGGCACAGTGTATGAGTTTCCTAAGGCTGTCATAGCAAATTACTATGAACTGGATGGCTTGAAACAAGACATGTATTCTGTCACAGTTCTGGAGGCTCAGAGTCCAAAATGGAGTTGTTGTCAGGGCCATGTTCCCTCTGAAGGCTCTAGAGAAGGTTACTTCTTTGCCTTTTCATAGCTTCTGGTGGTTTGCCAGCAATCTTTGGTATTCCTTGGTTTGTGACAGCATAAATTTAATCTCTGCCTGTCTTTACATGGCTTTCTTTCCGGTATCTTCTCTGTGTCTCTGTATCCAAATTGCCCTCTTTATGTAAAGACACCAGTCATTGGATTTAGGACCTACATTAATCCAATATCATAACTTGATTATATCTGCAAAACCCCATTCCAAATAATGTCACATTCATAGGTTCTGGGTAGACATGAATTGGTTGGTGAGGGGGTGGGGGAGTGGGACACTATTCAACCCACAAGAGACAGAATTAACTAGAACTCTCCTTAGTGGGAAGAAATACACCCAACAACTTGATGGGACTAAAGAAGAAAGTGTGGGGACCTCGAGAGAGGCATGGCCTGTGGAGTCTAGGAGCGATATTATTTACCGCACAATTTTAGGTTTCCTTCCAATGTTGTCAATCCTTCATGTTAGCCTTAAGAGTGAAGTGAAATTTACTAAGCCACTAAAACCTCCTAGGAAGTGCTTCAGGAAATGGAGAGAGCAGTTGGATCCCTGATTAAGCAAAGCATATGAAGGGATCACAGCAGCCCAGAGAAGCAATTACTATGCAGCCAAGATTGATCGGCAGTCTCCATCTGGGATGACAATGAAAACCAGGACCAGCTGCATGTCCCCAGAAATACTTGGAGACAGAATCTTTAATGATGTAGCCTTCATTCACTCACCCAATGTCAAGTACCTTGTTAGTATTAGCTATAAAATGCTGAGAAAAGGAGATTGGCCTCTGCTCTTGAGAATTTCATTGTCATCAAGGAGGATGAGAATTTGAGAGTGTTGTTTGGCTATAAAGGAAAATGTGACCCCATTAAGCGGAGTTGGACATATGACTTGCACGGATTATGAAGTGATTGATAGGACAACAAATATGTGTTGACTGCCTCCCACATGCCAGCCTCTTTGCCAAGTATTGGCATTCGAAGCAGTATTCTTCTTGCTCCCCTCCTGTAGTTTCCTATTCACTGTTCCATAGAATCATTACAGACAACAAATGATGTCCCTACAACCTGCCTAAAATAATTTCTTGGATTGGTGTGATTCTTTGAGAAATAGCCCCATGATAGTATCACATATCAATACTCCAACCTGGAAAACCCCAGATCAATGCCTCGATGTCCCTCTCCTTAACTCCTATTTAAAACCCTATACCATTGCATAGAAACACACAGGAATCTACTCCCAAAGCCAAGAGCACACTGTATACACTGTATGTTAGCTAACTTGACAATTATTTATATTTAAAAAATAAAAAAAAAATGAAATACCTTAACTTAAAAAAAAGAAACACACAGCACAGTGTGTTGGACAACGTAGACATTCATCCATTCATTCATTCACATTTACTGAGCAACTACTATGTACAGTGGGATAGACACTAACTAAATGTTAGTTTCCTTTTCTTTCTGAAGTAAGTATTGTACACTTGCTTGCAGGGAATCTGAATCAGTTTTATATAAAAGAACTAAAATTCTGAAAAGTGATCTCATATTTATCTTAAGAATCACTACAGTTCAGAAAAGTTTATGCCTCTTCAGGATTTGATAAGAAACCATCTCCAGGTTTTCTTTAATTTTGAATTTCCCTGCAGACCTATTTCTGTCTTTCCTCTCTTGCCTTCTTCTCTGATCTCCCACTGAAGATAATCACTCACTATTAAATTTGGTCAACACACATAATTTGGAATATTTACCTTCAAATAAAAGCTAGATAAGTAATTTACATCTATGTTATAAGAGCTTCTAGAAATGAATGTTTAGGCCACCACTCGTGAACATAGCTGATAGGACTTAGTTTACTTCTCTTTTGCAGTTACGGACACCATGATGTTTTAGAGAAGAGAGCAGGTCTGGCTTTGAGTCCTTACTCGTCCATTTGTGCCTGAGCAAACCTAAGCAATTTACTTAAATTTTTTTCAGCTGGAAACCACAGCTACATTTTGGGGCTCCAGTGAGAGTAAGAGACAATCTATGAAAATTGTCTGGCACTTAATTCATTGAAACTATTACTATTATTCTAGTCATGCCAGTAATCTACATAATCTCTTGGATCTATGTATGGTTTCTTCTGACATTTCCAATTGTACCTTTTTGATATCAGCTATGAATGCATTTATAAATGCAAACCTAGTGTCTTTCAAATGCAAAGGGGAAAAATACCCAATTCAGATTTCACTGCACAAAAGCGAGTGTTCTGGAATTCAAGCTGTGGGATATTAAACAGAGTACCATGGGCTGCTGGTGAGGTCATGAGCCTAAAATAATTTGGCAGAGCTAAACCAGACTAGCACAAACAGACTTCTGAATTGGCACATAGCACAAAAGGTAGTTCTCCTTATGCCCAAATATAGATGTTGACTCATACAGTCTGGGTGAAACATCTGAGGAACAAAGTGATATCATCCAAGGAGGCAGGATGACATCATTCTGCAAATGTTTTTCGTCTGTCTGGTTTTTGGCATTAGACCTTTTTGGCCCCGATTTCTCATGATTTCCATCAGTTGCTCTTAAATACTACCCTCCTTAAGGGAGGCAACATCAGCGCCCGCCTATCTTTAAATTTCCTGTGCGTTATAAATATTTTTCCACGTCTGACATGGTATCTGGTTTCCCCTCTGCTCATTCTGTTGAAACTGGTCTCAAAAGGGCCACTAAAAATAGGCAAGATGCCCAATCCACCAGATTCTTTTTGTTTCCTTCCCTCTGGAACTGTGTACAGGGGGTACACTGCGGATCAACTCCTCTTCCTTGCCCTTCTCTTTCTTTGCTTCTTTATGCTTCCTTTGGGATTCTCTTCATCCTGAAAATCACTTCCTACCAGTCTGCTTCACTTGTCTCTATCCATATCTCCCCTTAGATGCTCTCCGGAGTGATCATTCTGGCTTCTTCTCTGCCCACAAGGCCCCCCTGGCACACTTATCTCCCCACTTCTCCACTCGCGATCACTGCTTCTGCAATGACCTTCCCCAAACCAAACCTGTTCAGGTCACTGCCCCAACTAAGAATCTTCAATCTGCATTGCTGCCTTCAGGATAAAGCCCACACATTCTAGGAAGACCGTCACGCAGTTCATAACCTGTTACCAAATTTTCTGAGCTTCGCCTCCTCCCACTGAGCTTCTCTGTCCCTGCTCTGGCTATTTCTCTATCTTTCTATTCTCCACATTCAAAACTTTTGCAGACCCTCTGAGATCCAATTCAAATGCCACTTCTCTGAAGCCTTCCATAACCCCTTCCTCTTTGCCACCCTGGTGGAATTAGTGACTTCCTCACAGTTCCCATGACATTTTTTGCATACTGCTAGTGTGGCAGTCATCACATTTTATTATTGTCGGTTCTGCATTTATTTGTCTGTAGCCTCCGATGGTGACTTCTTGAGAGCAGCGACATCACCTTCTCTGTTTTATTATTATTCACACCACCAGCACAGGGCCTTGCCGATAACTACATCCTCAATGAATATTTCTCAATTTCAACTGAACCTATTTTTCAAAGATCAGTCTTCCAATCAGGTCCAGTTACTCTGCCACTTAAAATGAGAGAGAGAGAGACAGAGAGAGAGGGAGAATATTTCCACCATGAATTAAATGTATTTTAGGCCTTATTTAGGCTTTCGTTGCAAAACTTTTTCGATCTATATAATTAAACTGTGGGCAAAAGAAAGGTGTTCCATGGTTTCTTAATCACAACCAACTTCCAGGTCAGCTAGATTCCAATGCGTAATCAGCAGAAAGAACCAGAAGGTCTAACCTATCCCTTGTGAATAAACAGCCTACTCAGTTGAGTAAACTCTTCTAAGACACCAGGGTATCATTTAGTACATTACTTCCCCAAGGAGATTAAATAGGTCCTGGACGTGTGCTATAATAGATGCACATAGACTCTAATTTTGTTCAGCAAAATAAATGGTTACTTAAAACTAAGCCTGGATCAAGTCAAATATATCACATAGCCGATTCAAACAGAAATCAAGCTCATTATAGTGATTGTGAAGAACACCATTTTCCCACTTTCACCTGCTCTGTTCAATCAAGACCTACTTCAGGGGTGCCTGAGTGGCTCAGTCAGTTGGGTGTCCAACTCTTGATCTTAGCTCAGGTCTTCAGCTCAACATCTTGAGTTCAAGCTCTGCGTGGGGCTCCGTATGGGACACCCTGCTGAGCATGGAGTCTACTTAAAAAAAGAGATCGGGGCACCTGGGTGGCTCAGTCGGTTAAGTGTCTGACTTCGGCTCAGGTCATGATCTCACTGTTCATTGGTTCGAGCCCTGTGTTGGGCTCTGTGCTGACCGCTCAGAGCCTGGAGCCTTCTTCAGATTCTGTGCCTCCCTCTCCCTCTGCCCCTCCCCTACTCATACTCTGTCTCTCTCTCTCTCTTAAAAATAAATAAAACATTTTTTTTTTAAGTTTAAAAAGAAAGAAAGAAGTTAGACCCTCTTTGGAGCACCTAGCTGGCTCAGTCAGTAGAGCATGCAGCTCTTGACCTCAGGGTCATGAGTTCGAGTCCATGATGGGCAGGGAGCCTACTTTAAAAAAAAAAAAAAAAGATCTAGTTCAACAATTATCTCTGTGTAGGAGTATATAGTGGAGTTCTTTAGGTCAGGGTTTCAGAAAAGCAACAGAAAAATCTCCTGTGAGTGACTGAATTTCCACTATTTAAGAGCACATACAATTTACAATATACATATTTCCATAAAAATCAATAATATATATTGAACAATAGCATGTACATGTCAAGTACAGCCTCTATATCTTATATGGATTATCTCATTTCCTCAAAATAACCCTGTGAGGTTGAAACTATTATTATTTCCGTTTTATAGATGAGGAAACTGAAGGTCAAAAAGTCAAGTAACTTCCTTATGGGTCACAGAGCTAATGAGCAGTGAGCTGGGAGGCAAAGCCTGAGTCTGACTCCCATGAATTTAGAGGACATACAGGTATTTTTGACATCAGTTACTAGCACCTGCTTATGAAGGGAATGATGACAACCCATAAGCAACATAAATAAGGAAATGTGGCCAATCAGGTCTTAATCTTTATGTACTTTCTTCCAGCTCAATCTCAAGGACTGAGCCTCTAGCATTTATATGAACAGAAGACTTTATTTATTTATTTATTTTTGAAGTAAAAAAAAAGAGAGTAGGCAAGGTAGAGATGCTGGGGGAGTTAAAGGATCTGAATGAACAGTTTCCCAGTCAAACCTCAGCTTATAAATATGTTCAAATAAGTGGAGGCCATGCTCAGATCCCTTAGGCCCTTTACAGTGGGTCTCACTGCACCTTCGTGGAAACAATTCTGTCTTCGCCTGAATCTTTCCTCTACTTCCCAGAGGGGCTTTGTAGTGTGGAGCCGAGGAGACTCCACTGCAGGCTGTCAAGCACTGCCATGCAATCACTTCATGTGTGTGGACATTTCTTTTGTAAATTGACATTTCCCTTTCACTTTTTCCAGTGTCTACTAGAAAAATGCTCCAATACTGCCATGAAATAGAGGAGCCAAAATATTGATACTTATCTAACTTATTCCATTTTTAGCAGAATTCTTAAAAACAGCACCGTGTCTTTCTGCCTCCAAGATAGGCCACCTGCAAATATTTCCTTTAAATTGCCAGGTTCTTATGTTCCTGGCATGATCGGTTTGTTCCTGAAAGAGATAGCTTCCTACATTGTATCTCCAAGAATAAATGTTCTTCTCTCAAATAAATCAGGTTGAGGCTATCATTTAAAATAGAATTTAATAATTATTAAATCAATAATTAATGCATTATATTAGCTAAGCGTGATTTTTTTTAAATCTTAGATGAATTATTAACAATCATTAACAATGATGATGTGGCAAAACACAAAACACACACTATATGCTGAGGGTGTGGGAAAACAGACATTTTGGTAGAAATATCAATCGATGAAGCTTTTCACAGACAGCAATCTGGCAATATCTACAGAAATTAAAATGCATTTGCGGATGACTCAGGTGATTCGCTGCAGCATTGTTTTGTAACAGCAAAAGATTGCAGTCTAGCTATCCATCAATAAGATACACACAAGGCAAACTTTTAAAAGATTGAGAAAGCTCTATCAGTGACATGGAATGGTATCTAAACTACGTGTGTGTGTGTGTGTGTGTGTGTGTGTGTGTGTGTGTGTGTGCACTGCGGTGGGCTGGTTGCTGTTCAACCGCCAGTTCTCCAAGTGTGGTTCCATGAACATCGGTTGACAAGGAAGATGAAAGTCAAACAATGAAGATGAATTCTGAAGCTTCACTGGTTTATCAATGAAGTGACTTTTTTTTTTTCAAATTGGAAGATAATTTCAAATACTGAAAGAATATTTCCTCAATTTTTTGTTGTATTCACAAGGATAAACTTTTAGGTTTCATTAACATTTTATCATCATTTTCTATCTGAATTCTAGACAATCAATGAAATAAAAAATTAAGTCCTGATTTGTATCAGTTGCTGATTTCTATGGGGGGAAATGCTCCCCCAATGGCCAGCTCTAAGCCAGAAATGGGACATCACTGAATACACGGTGGGAAGAGATGAACATGCCTATGTGAACATCATTATATAGTATTTCCGCCACATAGATTACCTTTTTTTTTTATTACCTTTATTACCTTTTTTTTTTTTTTTTCAGTAGTGGCCCTGTTTAGTAACCAGCTCGCAAAATTCCTGAAAAATGTAACAATTGGCTCTCATTTACTTATGAGATGGCACCATACCAATTAGGTGTACAAATGCACACAATTAGGCTGTCCCACCAGGAAGAAAAAAACACATTTGGATGAAAATCTGAAGAAAATGCAATGTAGAGACTTTTTAAAAGGTATGAGCAAGGTTAAGGAACACAAAGAGATGCTGATAAATCTGTGAGTATACCAAAAGATGTTGAATTTTACACTTCAAGTGGGTGAAGTACATGGTATATAAATTATATCTCAATCAAGCTGTTTCTAAAAAAGAGAGAGGTGCTGACGCTCCCAGGGACTAGAGGTGTCAGGAAGCCATTACCATTCCCATGTCTTATGGGGCAAGAGAAGGGGATAGTTTTACCAGAGCCCTGTGAGAGATAAGGACCCAGCAGAAGGGCTTCCAGCAAGAGCTATAGTTATGGAGGGACTCAGCCACCACCTCAGCTGTAGCTCAAAAACAGAGGAAACTGTGGGTATGGAGAACAGCCCAACTTTCCACTTGCCTGTCCTTCAGTCTCCTACTGGTGCCTCACATTGGCCAAACTCAACTGGGAGTCAGAGAGTTAGGGAACATGGCTGATCTATTCATAGGGGTCAATTCCCTAGAGCTCAGAGCAGATCCATAAGGGTTAGACAATGGATCTGAGGGCAAATGGGAAATGGACACACACACACACACACACACACACACACACACACACACACACACATTTACTAACAAAGTATATTTGTTAATATTGGTTGGCTTCAGTGAAGGAGAAATATAGAAAGACATAGACTTTTCACTCTAACATTTGTAGCTTTTGAATTTTGGGCCATGTGACTATATTACCTATTTTGAAAAGTAAATAACATGTAAGTTAACAATGACAATAAACGAAAAAGCGAGTAAGTCTGTTAGTCATTCAGGCAGTTCACAAGTCACTTGATTCTTCTATCCTTCTGAGCGCACGATGGGATGGCAGTCCCCTATCCCTGCTGAAGTTGGATGTGGCTACATGCCTTGTTTGAAGAATGGAATATGAGCACAACCAATGTGTGTCACACTCAGGCAGGAGCTTTAAGAGCCAGAATATGTATTGCCACCTTCTCTTTCTCCCACCTCATAAGTCATGGAAGCAGCTACCAAGACAGAACCAGCACTAGCCAGAGTCCATAATGTGTAGGAGGTAGACACCCTTCCTTCTGCCACCACCACACTGGCTTTGGACATGTAGCATGAGTGAGAATTTGTTACTTTGAATTACCAAGATTATGGGATTGTTTTTTGGCATAGCATAAACTTAGTCTATCTTCACTGACACAAGATGGAACCAGATGGCTCCTGGCATTATTTCCAAATCAAAAACATGTGATTTTTAAAAATAGTTGCATTTACCCTCTTGTATTAAAAACAACACACATATTTATACCCATGAAAATACCACTGTTTGCAATGACAATATGTATATTAATTTGGGAATATTGATGCTAAGCTTACATTTGGCAATTTATATATCAAAACCTCAAAAGTACATACGGTTAGGCCAAACAATTCTAACTTTATGAATTAATGTGAATGTAATAAAAATAACAATGGCTAAATTTTATTGAACAGTTATGCACCAGGCACTATTCTAAGTACTCTGCATAAATGGATTGAGAATGCTCATAGTAATCCTGTGATGTATGACCTATTATTATTACTCAACTTTTACACAAAGAGACTGAGCCTGGGAGAAGTTGAACAACTTGTTAAAAATTATATAACTAATGAGTAGAGTATCTAGGATTTAAATTCATCAGCCTGACTCTGATGCCTGTGCTTTCAACCATTATGATATACAGCTACTTCTTTTTTTAAATTTAATTAATTTTTTTAATTTACATTCAAGTAAGTTAGCATATAGTGCAACAATTTCAGGAGTAGATTCCTTAATGCCCCTTACCCATTTGGCCCCCCTCCCTCCCACAACCCCTCCAGTAACCCTCTGTTTGTTCTCCATATTTAGAGTCTCTTATGTTTTGTCCCCCTCCCTGTATTCATATTATTTTTGCTTCCCTTCCCTTATGTTCATCTGCTTTGTATCTTAAAGTCCTCATATGAGTGAAGTCATATGATGATTACTTCTTCTTTTTTTTTTAAAAAAAAATTCCCCTTTATTTCTTCTTTGACCTACATATTTCTTAATTTCCAAACGTATGTCTTTTTCTAGTAATCTTTATTTCCAACTTTCTTGAGGAATAACTGACATACATATTGTACATATTTTAAGTGGACAACATGATGATTTTATATATATATATATATATATATATATATATATATATATATATATATATATATCATAGAATGATTGCCAAGATTGAGATAATTAACACTTCCATCACCTCACACAGTTAACACTTTTTTTTTTTTAACGGTGACAATGTTTAAGATCTACTCTCGGCAACTTTCAAATACAGATCATCATCAGCTTATAATGGGATTATGTCCTGATAAACCCATTGTAAGTTGAAAATACCACACAACTCAAAACCGCATTTAATACACCTAACTTATCGAACATCACAACTTAGCCTAGCCTACCTTAAATGTGCTCAGAACACTTACACTAGCCTGCAGTTGGACTAATCATCTAACACAAAGCCTATTTGATAACAAAGTGTTGAATATCTCATGAAATGTATTGATACTGTACTGAAAGTGAAAAACAGAAAGGTTGTACGGATGCTGATCATCAGTGTATCGGCTGCTGCTGCCCAGCATCACGAGAGAAGATCATACTGCATATCACTAACCTAGGAAAAGGGAAAAGATCCAAATGCAAACTCTGAAGTGTGGTTTCCACTGACTATGTATGGCTGTCACACCACCGTAAAGTCGAAAAATCATAGGTCGAACCATACTAAGTTGGGGACGATCTGTACACAATACCACGTTATTAACTGTAGTCACCATGCTACAGAACTTCAGAACTTCGTCGTTTTATAACTGAAAGTTTGTGCCCTTTGACTTACATCTCCCCATTTTTCCCCTCTCCCCAACTCCTGGCAACCTGTTTCTGTGAAATCAACTTTCTCTTTACAGTCCGCATGTAAGTGATACCATACCTATTGCTACTTCGTAAATAGCTTTAAGGATGTAAAGTATAGCACTGCTTTAGAATAACAAAACGGGGAAACAAATCTAATGTCCAAATGCGAGAGGGTATTGAATCAATTGTGGTAGGTCTATGTGATAGAATGCCATCCTCCTACAGCCATTTTTTTTTTTTAAATCACAAAGAGGAAAAGACGTCTGCAATATATAAAATAAGAATGAATTTCAAAATCGTGTTCTTTTTTTTAATCTTTATTTATTTTGAGAGAGAGAGAGTGTGCACACACACACATGTGTGAGTGGGGGAGGGACAGAGAGGGGGACAGAGAATCCCAAAGAGTTTCCACGCTGAGTGTGGAGCCCAACATGGGGCTCAAGCCCACAAATCATGAGAACATGACCTGAGTCGAAATCAAGAGTTGGACACTTAACTGACTGAGGCACCCAGGTACCACTGTGCTATTTTTTTTTTAAGTATATGCATAGAGAACAATCTAGAAAGCTTAGTAGTAGATCTGGGTAGTAGCTCTTAACATGAGTTTTCCTAAGTGCCTACATGTATTTTATGATTTTCCACACCATGATAAAGCCTAACATTAAAAGTACCACACTGAGCTCACACAGTAGATCCTGAAACAAGAGCTTGCATGCAGTTACTTCAGTTAGTAAGCGACCCCAGGGAACAGGAGTAGGGATGTGGAAGAGTGAAATTGGATGGAAGGAAAGCCAAATCAAAAATGTGTTTGTGTCATAAAGCTGACCACCACTGTGGGAAACTACAGTGTTTTCTCTAGAAATCTCTCTAAAGAGCCAGGTACAATAGACCTCACCACTGTCTGCCAGAAGGACACAAGGCAGGAGGATTTATCCACAGTTCCCTCCACCATTGGTCAAGGGCATGGGGTCCCTCCTATACCCAGTCTGCACATTTGCCAGAAGGCATCCCACCGGCCACAGCAGAGGAGCGTGGGGCAGAAAGCCAGTGCTAAGCCCAACAGCTGGGTGAGGTGCTAGAAGGACACTCAAGTGGAAAAAGGTAAATTGAGATGATGAACACTGGGGTAAAAAAGAGGAGGACCTTACATAGCCTTGTATAAAGTTTAGAGATTGAAATACCAGCTTCAAGTCATGACTCTCCTTAATTAGAATGTGGTGAGACCCAGGGTGCCTGGGTGGCTCAGTCAGTTAAGCGTCTGACTCTGGCTCAGTTCATGATCTCACAGTTGATACGTTTCAGCCGGGCATCAGGCTCACTGCTGTCAGCCCTGAGCCCAAACCGGTTGAAATACTCTGTCTCCTCGCTCTCTGCCCCTCCCCCCCTCACTCTCTCTCTCACACTTGCTCTCTCAAAAATAAATAAACATTAAAAATAAAAGAATTGGTGAGATCCAAGTTTTATTTTATTTTTCTTTTAGAATAAGAGCAAGTGGAGTTTGAAAAGGCTAAGTGGAAGACCCTGAATCTATCCATGTCCCCGTCCAGTCAACTTAGTAAATAAGAAACCATGTCTACCTCAGAGGGACATGGCAGAGATTAAAACCAACCTCAAAGATTTAAAGGATGCAGGGGTGTGGTTTCTATTAAACACCATCGTGGCATCTACAAAAACCGGATTGTGGATAATCTTGTACGACTTGAATTTGATAAAGGAGAAGTCCCAATCACAGCTACTAGGCTGGATGTTGTATCTTTACTAGAGCAGATTAACACAGCCTCAGGCGCGCAGTATGCGGTTATTGATCTGGTGCATATATTCCTTTCCGTATCAATCAAAAAGAAGGATGAAAAGCAGTCTATACAACAGTATATATTCACAGGCTTGCCCCAAGATGATGTTGATTCTTCCATTTTCTGTCATAGGGACCTGTACTTTATGTACATTCTACAAAAATTACATTGGTCCACTATTTTGAGGACACACATTAATGAGCAAGACGGGGCCTGCACACTGATGCCTTAATAAGACATATATAATCCAGGGGGTCAGACACAAATCCTGTAAGATCTAAAGGCCTGACAGATTAGTTCAGGACATGCAGGGATATTCTCGCTAAAGTAAAGGGTAGGTTACCACCTCATTCACTTCCTACCTGTAAGAAAGAAGTACATTGGGGCACCTGGGTGGCTCAGTCAGTTAAACATCTGACTTCGGTTCAGGTCATGATCTCACAGTCTGTGGGTTCGAGCCCCGTGACAGGTTCTGTGCTGACAGCTCAGAGCCTGGAGCCTGCTTCGGATTCTGTGTCACCTTCTCTCTCTGCCCCTCCCCTGCTCTCTCTCTCTCCCCCTGTCTCTCAAAAATAGATAAACATTAAAAAATTAAAAAAAAAAAAAAAAGAAGCAGCACATTGGGGCACCTGGGTACCTGGGTGGCTCAGTCAGTTAAGCATCTGACTTTGGCTCAGGGCATGATCTCATGTCTTGTGAGTTCAAGTCCTATGTGGGGCTCTGTGCTGACAGTGCGGAGCCTGCTTGGGATTCTTGCTCTCTGCCTCTCTCTGCCCCTCCCCTGCTCGTGCTTTCTCTCTTTCTCAAAATAAATATAGACACGAACAAACAAATAAATGAAGTGCATCCCTTTCTAGGCCTCTTTAGGCTCTGCTTGCGGAATATTCCATGCTGAGGCACACTGCTTCAAGCCACTTATAAGGTGGCTGGAAACTGGAAAGTTTCTAGCTTTAGAGTAGAGCTCAGGACAAGAGAGGGCCCTGCAGCTGGTCCAGTTTTCAGAAGAAGCAGCCTTGCTGCTTGGGTCATAAGAACCAGCGGGTCCTATGGTGGCGGGGATACCTGTGGAAGAAGGGAGGTCATGTCAGCTGTTTGGCAAGTCGCAGCGGGAGGACTGCGGCACAGACATCTAGGGTTCTCAAAGCAGAGCTGTGCCATTTGCCGCAAAGAAACATAGATCACTGAAAGTGCAGCTCCTGGAAGGCTACCCCGCCCTGATGTAGTTCAAGTACCTCCCTTTAGGTCATCAAGTGACCGTGGGGCTGCAAGTGCCCATCACTAGCTGGATGCTCTCAGATCCCCAAGTTATAAGGTGAGGTGGGCCTGGTGACAATATATCAAAGGGGAGCTGGAGACTGTGCTTGAGGAAATACAGAAAACACAGATCAGCTTCATGAAAGATGACCCCCCAGATCTCAGGATCCCCGTGCTGTGTACTGACTGACATCTCTCCCTCGTGGTGGTTTCCCAAGACCGCCTAACAAAAGAAGAATAACCCAAACTTGGTTCACAGATGGATCTGCTTGGTGAGGTGGGTACAGGTTGACAATGGACTGCCCACATTTTCATTCAGGGGTGGCCTTAAAAGACAGCAGCGAAGGCAAACCCTCCGAATGGGCAGACCGCTTGAAAAAAAAATTAAATTGTCTTTGTACACATTCACATATTAACTCATAAATGTGTATTACTTCCACCCACAAGATACATAGAGGGCTTAAAAATAACACTTGTCTGTTTCAATTAGCTGGATTTAAACTGCATCGCCAACCATAAAAATTGAGTATTTAGCTATTATTACAGGTTGCGCCTACTATTCACAAGTAGAGCATTCCTAGGATACCCAGGATACCTAGGAATGCTAGGTAAGCCGAAAAGGCAGAAAGCAAAGAACCAATTACCATTAACTCCTATGGAAAATTTTTTGAGCATTCTCAGACCCCCAAAATAACCTCCCTTACACGTTTCTGATACCCTAAGACACATCCTGCTAACAGATGCACAAAACAAATCGAGATAAAGGCTCATGCTCCCAGACACCGTTCAGAGCTCTGGCAGCTTGATGCTGAGTGTCGTTCCAGGGAAGGAGCCTGGTGGACTCCCTGCTGCTGGCTGCAAAACAAATGCCAAACACGATATTTGCTTTTTGCCTTTTTTCATAAAAGCAAAACTCATCTTCGGCTTTTTTTCAGTAAGCCAAAACAGGTACCGATGTAGGTCTTTCGCAAAAGTGAAGGAATGTAATGCGAACTTTCAAAAAGCAAAGGATACCTATGTGAACATTGTTAATAAGACAGAATAGAAGGGGAAGATTTCCAAGACCATATGGAGAAGATGCATGGGAAATAATTGGCTTTTTGAAAATTCTATTCTTATTGCATCAGCAGTGGGAGATCTGGTAAACGTTAGCAAAAGAACAAGGAGGCAAATTGAAAGAGCAGAAGGAGAACAGGATTTTAAAACCAGACAAACGTGGCTTTGAGTCAAGGCTCTGCCAATGACTGAATGATTTTGGATAGGTTATTTAATCTCTCTGAACCTCTGTTTCCTTTTTTGTGAAACAAGGTTGATGATCCTTTAACTAGGTTTTAACTATATTTCTGCCAAGTACTGTCGTGCAGCCTGTGAACTGCACAGAAGTATCTAAGGAAGAGGTGACAAGGGGCTGACATCCCACTTGGGTTCAGATCACCAGGAATGTCGTACCATGCTCAGGTGCCTATTTCTAATTTTCACATTGCCCCCTGTAGGCTACCTCATCCCTGCCTGTTGTCAGGATTTAAATGAGATAACATATACACAACGGGTAGTAAGTAGTAATCAATGATACCTGCTATTGTATTCTGTTGTCTCCAAGTCCATCGGTTACTGAAAGCCTAAAGTAAAGATAGAAGTCAGAACCTAATCCACGCATGATCAAGATGGTCACAAAAGGAAGGCCACATCTCTGACAAAACTTGTTTCCTCCCATAGACTCTATTTTTTTTTCCTTTTTAAAATTTTTTATTTATTTTTGAGAGAGAGCACAAGCTGGGAAGGGGCAGAGAGAGCGGGAGACAGAGGATCCAAAGCAGACCCCACACTGACAGTGCCGATGCGGGACTCAAACTCACAAACCACAAGATCGGGACCTGAGCTGAAGTTGGATGCTCAACTGACTGAGCCACCCAGGAGCCCTTTCCTCCCATAGACTCTAAAAGCCACAAGGGCTGGAACCTATCCTACTCACCCCTAGATGTTGTAGATGTTTCTGGCACCTGAGAGAAGACTGTGTTTTCTATCAGTTTTGAGGCCATGTGCAGAATAAATCTAGGTTGACATTCAGAGTATGTTGCTTCAACTGTCTCAAATTTAGAGGGAGAATCCTGAGGTAGTGACAAACCAAGCAAGTGACAGCCCCATGAATTCTCTAAGCTCATCTCTTTGTCATGTTTACCATGTAATCAACCTGTCTTCTGGCCGGGTAGAAGTGAAACTAAACCACACATTTATGTTATGTTGATCAGGCTTACATCTGATCGTTTAGAGTTTTCCAGCTGACTCTTGCTGTCACTTCACTTTCTCTGAAGCTTGCTGAACTATTTGGTTGGTGAAGGCAACTGCAAGAATGGGTAAAACCGCCTGTAGAAATGTTTCTGTTGGGGAAGAACCCTCTTCTGGTCCTATCCAGACTCCTCCCCCTTCTTGGCTCTGCGAAGGAGAACAGTGTGGCACTGTTAGCCGCACAGTGAGGTTCCAGGACAGTCCTCTTGGGTGATAAAGAGGAGATGCAGTAAGATAGTATGGAAACCAAGTCTTCCCCTAAATAAAACTTCCAGTAGAATCCAGCAAAATATTTTCAGGTCACCAAATGTATTTTTCCTGCAGGTGCCTCTGATTTAGTGTAAGTGATCTGAAATAGCTCTAAAATACGATATGGGGACACCTGGGTGGGTGGCTCAGTAGGTTAAGCACCAACATTGGCTCAGGTCATGATCTCACGGTTCATGGGTTCAAGCCCTGCACTGGGCCCTGTGATGACAGCTCAGAGCCTGGAGCCTGCTTCCAATTCTGTGTCTCCCTCTCTCTCTGCCCCTCCCCAGCTTGTGCTCTCTCAAAAATAAATAAATTAACTTTAAAACATTTTTAAAAATACATGGTATGATGCGATTTATTCTGTTTGTGCTCCCTCCACGGTTCCACAGCCTGGTTGAATTCCTCTCTTCCTCCTACTTCACCACCGGCTAGGCTTATTAACTTGTCAGAATTAAATTTTACACATTGTGCTGACAGTTTTAAACATCATTGAGAACTCCAGGCCCTGTAGCTATAATAGCAAAAAGGAGCTGCCACAAGCTTCCCCATAGAAGGGCAGTCTCGGTGAAGATCAGAAGGAGTCTTTGTTCTTCCTAGAACAACTAATCCCTCGTGCTAAATTTGCCTTGCATGCAATCCGAGAGACTTGAAAAATTCTGTTCTTTGAGCATTTCTCCAGTTGCTTCTCACATGTTTCACTGTCACAGTGGGCCAAGGCTGTTATTGATTTTAGTTGCCTGTTTTGAGGTGCTTTTAGGATAGACTATTTTTAATTAATTAATTCTTTTAATGTTTATTTATTTTTGAGAGAGACAAGAGTGTGAGCGGGGGAGGGACAGAGAGAGGGAGACACAGAATCCAAAGCAGGCTCCAGGCTCTGAGCTGTCAGCACAGAGCCTGATGCAAGGCTCGAACCCACGACCACGAGATCATGACCTGAGCTGAAGTCGGACACTTAAGTGACTGAGCCATCCAGGCGGCCCTAGGATAGACGACTTTTAAGTTAATCTTTATATTCACTAACTTTGATGGAAAACAAGCAGTATGATGTTGTCATTTCTCTATGAGGACAGGATTTCTTAGAATTGATTATATTAAAGCCTAAAATAGCCAAGTTTGGGGGCATTTAAAAGAGCACATCTCTATAAATGCAGTTGAAAAGTCTTTTCTCATTAAATTATATTAACTCGATTTACTTCGCGGCAAAATGGTGAAAGGATGAAGGAAAAAGTTACATTCTGCATAACTGTTTTGGAAAGCTGCATTATAAAATCATAAAAGATTTGAAGAAAGGGTGACACAAATTTTTTTCAGATAAGCTTTTCCACTTTTGGTCCTAACAAAATAAGTGAGGCCTGTCGTTCTGGTCCTGATCCAAGAAGTTCTAGGTTCCTTCAATTACAAAAATATTGAGCAACATTCACCCCACTCTCAGATCCTTCCCAATGCTCACCGATTCTCTCTCTGGGAGATTCCCGTGCTAATTAACCCTTTAAACTCCGTTTCTCAGATAACCCAAATGACAACAGAGGGAGGCCTTGTAAGGGGACAGTTCACAGCACACACCCTGGGGCCAGATTAGCTCTACCATTTACTACCTGTGTAACACTGGACAAGTTGCTTAAGCTCTCTGGGCCTCATATTCCCACCTGTAAAATGCAGACAGTAACTGTATGTACCGAATAGAACTATTAGAGGGATTCAAATGAGGTCATCATTTAGAATAGGACCTGCAATACCATATGAGTGTTGGTAACTAAAATGTTATCTAACAAAGTCTAATCCTGACTTAATTTTAGCTCTAAAATCAGAAGGATTTTTACCCATAAATCCAGTGGAAAAAATTGTTAGTAATTTTTAATGTCATTTATATAAAACACACATACATATAACATATCTAATAAGTATCTGCATCATGGATTATAAACAAACTAGATGTCTAACAATAAGCAAGTTGTTAAAATATCAAAATAATTTTTAATTTTTGATGAAATACAAATTTATTTTCAATATGTGCTGAAGTATAAAAGAATGGTTACATAAAAATAATATGCATTATGATTCTACTTTTTAACTGAAACAATACATATCATATAAGAACGCAGGGGTGCCTGGGTGGCTCAGTCGGTTGAGCTTCCGACTTGGGCTCAGGGCATGATCTCACAGTTCGCGGGTTCGAGCCCTGCGTCAGGCTGACCGCTTGCTCGGAGCCTGGAGCCTGCTTCCGATTCTGTGTCTCCTGATCTCTCTGCCCCTCCCCCGCTCATGCTTTGTCTCACTCTGTTTCTCAAAAATAAATAAATGTAAAAAAAAAAATTTTTTTTAAAAAAAGAATGCAAAAAAAAAAGTCTGAACAGACACACACCAAAATGTTCATAGTGGTTATTTCTGGGTGATGAAATGATGTTTTTTTTTGTTTTTTTTTTTTTCAAATCTGTATCTTCTAAGTTATCTCCAAGAATATTCATTACTTATGAACAAAGGGAAACTAAAAATTAGTAAAAATACAGTTTTATGGTTGTGGAAATTTATATTTTCTGTGTGAGAGCCTCTATGAAAAATGAAGAAATATATTAAATTCCTCTAATTCAATATAATCACAGCTTCCATAAACCTCAAATTTAGTGAGGAGATTTTTTTTTTTTTATCCCATTCCCTTAGATACCTTAAGGCAATGAAAGGTATTTTCAACAATCTTGCATTTTATCAGCTTGGATATTTTAATCATTTATTCTCACTTTTATCTTCATTAGTTATAGATAACTAGTTTTATATTGGCTTATTTAGTATAACCAAACCTTTAAAACAACTCATTATGCTAAATTTGAGGACCGAAGTAGAAATCCTATGAATAACATAATTTTAATTAAGTTTCTACAATCTAGCAGAAAACAGAAATGAAAAGTTTCTAGGCATTATTAAGGAGGCAAGATCGATGACTACTTAATTGGATACATTTTCCAAGAGCCAGAGAGGAAGTTAAATATACCACCTTACCGGTACTATCATTAGGGAGATTTTGTTAAATCACTTTTGATTTGCCCTTCTTCAAGTGTGACTTTGTTTCTCAATCTCAGTTGTTTTTTCCAGATTCATCTGTGATCCTTTGTTTCTTCCTCCAATCTCCTTTCTAAAGTGTTCAACAGATTCTTAAGTCAAATCCTTGTGAAAATGCCAACTGTTTGTTTGTCTTTACCCACATAGGGATTGTCTTTCTCTCTCACACCGAGAACCTAAAACCTAAAAGCCACAATAAATCAGTACCTTGGGGAACTTATAAGTCAATATATTTTAATTTGAGGGAAGTCAGACTTAAGGAATATGAGTTGATTTTTGTTCTTTGACAAAACTGTGAAACCAATTTGTGCCTCACTGAATCAACCCACTAATTCACACACTTTTTTTAAAGTGTATTTATTTATATTGAGAGGGAAAGAGAGAGAGCGAGAGAGAGAGAGAGAGAGAGAGAGAGAGAGACGGAGCATGAGGTATGGGGGAAAGAGAGAGAATCCCACACAAGCTCCACATGGTCAGCGCAGAACCCGATGCGGGGCCCAAACTCATGAACCATGAGATCATGACCTGAGCCGAAATTAAGAGTCGGACACTAAGTCAACTGAGCCACCCAGGCACCCCTACCTAATTCGCACACCTTTTTAAAACACCAGAAAGTTATTCCAACCTTGCTAACTCAGCAACTAACCTCTCTAGCTATCTTACTTCTTTTGTCCTTCTGGGGAATTCCCCCCTGGACTGTTGAAAACTTTGTACCTTACTTCTTCCCTCGAATATGTTCTCAGATTTAGGAAGAAAAGACAATTTCTGAAAAGAAGATGACCCAGTTTTCCAGAGTGAATAAAAATTTTCATCTGCAGCGGAAATCTTATAGTATTTTCCCCCAAAGCTATAAGATGGTGGGACTAGGAGTACTTTTTTTTTTTTTTTAATTTAGAAAGTATAAAAAATGTCAAAACTCTTACTTAGAAAATCTACCAAGGGGCACCTGGCAGGCTCAGTTGGTGAAACATGCAACTCTTGATCTTGGGGCTATAGTTTCGAGCTGCACATTGGGTATAGATTACTTAAAAATAAAATTTAAAAAAATCTATCAAGAATCAATAAAGAGGGGTGCCTGGGTACTTCAGTCGGTAAGCATGCGACTTCCACTCAGATAGCGATCTCACGGTTTGTGGGTTCCAGCCGATGTCGGGCTCTGTGCTGACAGCTCAGAGCCTGGAGCCTGCTTCAGATTCTGACCCTCCTCTGCTCACACTCTGTCTCTCTCTCTCTCTCTCTCTCTCTCTCTCTCTCTCTCAAAAATAAATAAACGTTAAAAAAAATTTTTTTAAAGAATCAATAAAGAAAGCACAGAAAACTACAAAGAATTTTTTTAAAAAATTAAGGCAGGGTGCCTGGGTGGCTCAGTCAGTTCAGCATCCAACTTTTGACTGCAACTCAGGTCACAATCTCAAGGTGGGTCCTGAGATCAAGCCCCACAATGGGCTCCATGCTGAGTGTGGATTCTCTCCCTCCCCCTCCCTTTGCCCTTTCCCTACTTGCATATGTGCTTGCTCTCTCAAAACATAAATAAAAATAAATTAAAAAAAATTAAAGCAAAGCCTCTTTCTCTTATTATCTAATTTCTCTATTTACTGAAAGTTTCAATAAGCCTTTCTATTTCAAAGCTTATAGTATAGTAAAGACTGTGTTAACCAGTGATAGTAAGTTAGGAAAATATTTTACTCAATAAAGCAGATAGAAAAATACTTAAAGCTCAAAATAGAAAGTTTTAAACTTCTTCAATCTATATAAGAAATGTATCAGATTTTTCTGGAAAGCTAAGAGTTTTTCATATTCATTCGAATATGCTGTTATCCTCCAATTTATTGGCTCTTTATCTCCTGCTGCTAAATCTACAAGAAATATCTTTAAAATATTTTTTATAGTGCCTAAAAAGTTGACTCCAACTTTCCTCCTGCCTCCTCCTGTCTGCCACTCCCAGGAATCCGTTCTAATTGCTTATGTGAACAATTGTTCATTTATGTATTTATTTATTTATTCAGTAAACATTTGAGTGCTTACTATGTTTTAGTCACTTAGTTTGGTTCTCAGATGCCACAGTGAACACAAGTAGACAGAGCCTCTGTTCTGATGGAGCTGATGCTCAAATGAGACATTCAGATATTAGTCAGATAATCACACTAATGGAGGTATAATTATGAACTGAGGTTCATGTTCTAAGGGGAAAAAAAAAAGAACACAATCCTAGAGAGTGCAAACAATAGGATCCTCACCTAGACTGGAGGAACAGGTAAAGCTTCTGAGGAAACAAACAACACATCAAAAACCAAAATTGGCTGGACCTATAACCCAAGATTTAATCTCTTTTCATAGTAACATTGTGGTAAGTCACACAAACAGCCTATCTATTAATTATAAGATGAGCAGAACAAAATTTCATCTTGACCCTTTCCCCACCAAAAAGTATTCCTTCACATCTGATAAGAAATACTTATCATTGTTCATCTAAACATATATTTTAGAGGTCTGTTCCCGCCCCCAGGTATTTCCATAAATTATCTAAGTGAGAAAAAAGAGTGGAAAAAGAACCCAGCATTTTCCCACCATTTTGCTTCTCTGTCATGTGAATTATCCTTTTGAAATATTTTTCCTATAAACAAAGATGTTTCATGGAATATTATTTGAAATCTCTTCCATAAATATTGCTTTTATAGAGTCCTAATTTATTCTTTTTAGCTCCCCTTCAGAAATCTGTAACTCTAGATCAAACTACTCCTCGCCTATGTTTCATTTAATGGAGCATTGCTAGATAATTTTTATTTCCAATTGTTGCTTTGTCATTTATTTTGAATCATTGTAAAGAAGATATGTCTTATATCAAACCTTTCCGTGGGTGCCTGGGTGGCTCAGTCAGTTGAACATTCAACTCTTGATTTCAGCTCAAGTTCATGAGTTCAAGCCCCAGGCTTTGTCAGAGCAGAGCCTGCTTGAGATTCTCTCTCTCCTTCTCTCCCTGTCCCTCTCTCTTTCTCTCTCTCTCTTTCAAAATAAATAAGTAAACTTTTTAAAAAAATTCCTAAAACTCCAAATATATTTGGTCACTTTCCATTTGGTTGTTTTTATCTGTTGCTTTTTTCAGTTTACTCTTATTACAAAGTTAACACATGAACAGTAGAGAAGAGAGAGTTTTTCAGTAGTAAAATAAAATGAAAATTGACCAGCCCTGAGCCAGAGATAATTTCTATTAATATTTTGCCGCATGTCTACATCTATTCATATACAATTCACCATATTTCCTCAAAATTTTCATAAAGTGGTTAAGGAAAATGACAGCATTTCCCCCTCAACTATAATTAATGATCTATTTCCATCTTTTGTCAAATATAAATTGTATAAACATTTATGGAGTAGCCACTGTGTGCCTATTACAGAAATGGTATGATTCCTTTCTAAAGCTGCCAAAGGAGTAGTATTGGCACCAGGTTAAAAAATATACAGAGGTTTGTCTTTATTTCAATTATTTTACTCTATTTCTACTAAATTCTATTAGGGTTTTCCTCTAACTCACAAATTTCATCTTTTTGCTATTAACACAGCATTTCAATCTACAGAAATCACTAGGAATCCTGGTTTGATTATCTGTCATTTTAGCTAACCACCCCCCCCCCCCACTTTTGTGTCATCAATGAATTTGAAAGTAATTTCATCTAAGCCTTAAATTGTTAATAAAAATATCAAACCATTGACAGGATATAAGAAGACTGACTATAAGAGAAAGGACAAGAGCAAAATGGCTCACCACCCCCCCCCACACACACACACTCCAGTGAAAAGACAACAGGAGAAAAAATATAAGGAGACTATAGATGCAGAAAAGCCTCTTTCTGGATGCACAGCTAGAGTCCAGCATAAGAGAACGGAGGGAACCAAAGCCACATCGCCTATCAAAAGCAATATATACACATGGTGAGAAAGGGTGGAAGAATAGGGAACCCACTTCAAACAAATCTGCACAAATCTTTGACAGTATTCAAGGGAGGGCTATGTAGGACTGTAAAAAGTTGCATGCAAGTTTGCCTGGAACCCTATAATAAAAATACATTCTTTTCACGGCCAGTTAGAAGATAGAAGACTGGTTGCTAACGTTTGAATCTGTATGCGCACTAGCTTCCATGGCCCCTGTGTGCAAATTAGAAAAGATGACACGGGCCCACGCAGGGGCTTAGCGCTTGGCGAGGAGAGCACAGGTTGGACTCACACTCATCCTGTTAGCCAAGTGTGTCCCTGTGCGCCTCTCACAGTGTGGTTTGCTGGGGCTCTACAAACCCCATTTCAGCTTTGCCGGCAGGGTTTTTGCTAGGCTCCGACAACAGGGGGCGCTGGAGGGAGACTGAAAGGCTGGAGGAGGAAGAGACTTGTTCCTTGTGCGCTTCCTGTCTGCTGTGGTTCTTGCTGTATGAACGCTTCCTCACCAAGAGGAAATTAGATCTAGTTTGCGGTTTTCGCAACATTAGCAGAGCTGGTTGAATCGTGCCCTCTCAGGGACCCCAGGCACGAGACCCTAACTCAGAGGTCAGTCCCAGCTCCATGAGGCACCTCTTCCAAACTCGCCACCTGAGCAGCACCTGCGTCTTCACAGGACTGGGTTTAGGCTCCACAGGGCCTCTCCTCCAAGTGTCTATGTTTTAGTAATTGCAACCTCTTGACTTTGTTCCCTCAACCCCGAGGTAATTAACAGTTTATTGCAGTTGCTACCACAGTGATACGTTAGATTCCTTTTTACCTTTATAGTTACCAAGTTGACAATTTTACACTAGTTGTCAGTACTTTCTATTAAATTCTTTCTGTCAAATAACTTTGGTTAGTTTCTGTCTCTTGACTGGACCCTGTCTGGTACGAAGAGGAAGATGAATTAGAGTAATAAACCTTCACAATCTACAGTATGGTGTCCTTCAGGCATTACATGAACTGTCCTAACAGCCAAAGTACACAAAAAAGGGGGAAACTTTCCATCAGCCTCTTAAATTGGGAATTATTATCATAATTAAAGCTATAACGCAAGAAAGAACTAGCTGGCTTAGTTGACAGGCCTTTCTCAGGGACTCCTGGTTGGAGAGTGATAAAACCCACCCTACATGTTTTTATTTTATTTATTTTATTTTTTAGATTAAATACAATTTATTGTCAAATTGGTTTCCATACGACACCCAGTGCTCATCCCAACAGATGCCCTCCTCAATGCCCATCTCCCACTTTCCCCTCTCCCTCCCACCCCCCATCCACCCTCAGTTTGTTCTCAGTATTTAAGAGTCTCTTATGGTTTGCCTCCCACCCTACATCTTTTTAAAGGGAATACATTCCACGGGGTATTTACCACCCCCCCCCAAAAAAAAGAAAACACTAATTTGAAAAGATATATGCACTCCTATGCTTATTGAAATGTTATTTACAAGAGCCAAATTATGGAAGCAGCCCAAGTGTCCATCACAAATGGATGGATAAAGAAGAGGTGGTGTGTATGTGTGTGTCATGGAATATTATTCAGCCTTGAAGAATGAAATCTGCTGTTTGCAACAACATGGTTGGATCTAGAGAGTGTGATGCTAAGCACAATAAGACACAGAAAGACAACTACCATATGATTCACTCATATGTAGAATCTAAGAAAGAAAACAAACAAAGGGAGGGAAAGAGACAAACCAAAAAATACACTCTTAAATATGGAGAATAATGACAACAAAACATAGAGAACAGATGGATGCCAGAGGGGAGGGAGGGAGGGAGGGGGGATGGGTGAAATAGGTGTAGGGGATTAAGAGTACACTTATCTGATGAGCAGAGAGTAATATATAAAACTGTTGAAGCACTATAGTGTACACCTGAAACTAATATAACACTGTGTTAACCATGCTGAATTACAATTTTAAAAATGAAAAATAAAGGGGGTATATTCATCACACATAGGTCACTCTGCAGTAACAAACAGCTCTTCAATTAGCAATGGCTTACAACAATAAATCTTTACCTATCTTGGAGGTTTTCTGGCAGCTGCTGCGCTGTTCCATGGCTGTGCTCCAAATGTCTCCTTCATCTGGGGACGTGGGCCAAAGGTGTTGCCCCTATCCTTGTCTCTTGGCAGAGTGAAGAGGGTAAAAGTGGAACCATGCAATGGCTGGTAAGGCTGCCGCTTGGAAAGGGCGAAAGTCACCCCACTTACATTCTGCTTGTCGGAGCAAGGCATAGGATCAAACCTGCTCTCAGGTGTGGCAATTCGGGTAAACGGTTAACAAAATGTTTTCCCTGCTGCTTAAGAATTTGACCTTTATTCAACTCACTAGCTCTGTTCCCCTGGAGCTCCAGATTAGACCACTGTATTAACAGTATTGCTCAGCAACATCGCTCATGATAAAAATGATCTCTGAGTAGAAGTTGCATCTGTGCTGGGAGGAACTGTAAATGCCCTATAGATACCTGCTGGCGGCTGTCTAGCGTCCAGCTTCCCTGAGTGTGGTGACTGTTTCACTGGGCGGAACTTTGTGGTGACTTAGAAGCTCTGTTTCTGAAGTCGTTACAAGAGATTGACTCCTGTGGGGAACAAGACTCTAAGAGTGATTCCTGCACCTGCCCCAGATGGAGCTTGTCAGCATTTGAGCTGTTTCTGGGCAGCTGTGTGATTTGATGTCCCACGGAAGAGGGACATCTGATGTGCATATTCTCTCATAGTGAAGCACTACAAAGATGTTATGTTCTTCTTAGTGGGAGAGAGGCAAACGACTAGAAGCAATAGTAAAATCTACATAGGGGATTCTCCTACAGGCCCCTGGTACGTTTCTGCAGACAGTAGAGAGATCGAGAACTACTCATCAACAGAGGAAAAAGGAAAGAAATAGGTGTGTGGCTGAGATGCCTGAATCTGCTGTTACTTCTTATAACTTAAGTGAGTGAGCACCAAAATCCTCATCTATGAACTTATTATTTTTCAGTCCTTTTTACTAAAAAGAAAAAAAAACCAACTGGAATTCAATTAAGCAAAAACAGTGGACTTATTTGTTCATGTAATTGAAAAGGGCAGGGATGGAGCTGTAATCTAATGAACTTGAGTCTCCAGGACTCTTAGTCCCTATCTCTAATTTTTTCAGCTTCTTGGCTTCATTCTATCCTACTCCAGAAAGGATTTCTTCACATGACAGAGCTGATGACAACTCTGGCTCACTTTCTTACAGTGAGCATGTATCTTTTTTTAAGTTAATGATTTCATTTAAAAATACAATGGGGTGATCTTGTTATCTTGTCTTTTTTTTTCATTTTTTAAAAATGTTTTTTATTTTATCACAGAGTGTGAGCAGGAGGTGTGGTAGAGAAAGAGGGAGACACAGAATCCGAAGCAGGCTCCAGGCTCTGAGTTGTCAGTACAGAGCCCAGCACAAGGCTTTAACCCACGAACCTTGAGATCATGACCTGAGCCAAAGTTGGCACTTAACCTACTGAGCCACCCAGGCACCCCGTATCTTACCTGCCTTAATTGGATTGAGCTTTCTTTGTAGGCTGATTATTTTTCAATTTACAGATCAAAGACAATCCTTCTTGCTAGAGAAGCCAGAGGGAAAGTAGAAATTGCGTAAACTGATAAAGTTCTGCATATGGTAGGGACCATAATGATCATGTCATCCACAAGTTCTGCCTTAATCTAACATTATATTGTCCTTCCCAGGATCTGGCCTATCTTTCACTTGTTCTTGTTCAGATCCTGACTTAACAGTCTATTTTTATTAAGAATATTCACAAACTAATTCTTATTCTGGACTTTAATCTCTGCCTTGGATTGGGTTTTCTGGAAATAGTTTCTGAGGATTTTCATACAGGTTGTTGCCAAACAGTGATCTCAGGAGATACAGCTGTAAGGAAGTAAAGAAAGAAGGATTAGGCAGTGAGAGAAGTGGTCATAACTGAAGCCTCAGGATTCTACAGGCTGCTCTGGAGCTGGACTGGTTCTTAGAATGATTCCAAACTGGAGCAAGGTGTTTTGTTTTGTTTTGTTTTGTTTTGTTTTGTTTTGTTTCGTTTCGTTTTGTTTTTTATTCCTGCATCAGCCACACCTGGGAGGGCTATAAACTTGGGTCCCATCAGTCCCCTGCAGCCAAGGGCAATTTCAAATGAGGGATACACCTGTGAACCAAAGCAGCCAGTATTCCCAGCTGCTTGGAAAGAAGTACATTGGCCTCAAAGATGGGGTCCTGGTGGGGAACATAATACCTACATTCTTTCTTTTTAAATTTTTTTTTTCTCAACGTTTTTATTTATTTTTGGGACAGAGAGAGACAGAGCGTGAACGGGGGAGGGGCAGAGAGAGAGGGAGACACAGAATCGGAAACAGGCTCCAGGCTCCGAGCCATCAGCCCAGAGCCTGACGCGGGGCTCGAACTCACGGACCGCGAGATCCTGACCTGGCTGAAGTCGGACGCTTAACCGACTGCGCCACCCAGGCGCCCCTTTTTTTTTTTTTAATTTTTTTTTTCTCAACGTTACTTTTTAAATTTTTTAATGTCTGTTTATTTTTGAGAGAGGGGAGAGGGGCAATGGGAGAAGGGGTAAGAGGATCCAAAACAGGCTCCGTGCTGACAGCAAAGAGCCCGATGCAGGGCTCGAACTCACAAACCGTGAAATCATGACCTGAGCCAAAGTCTGATACTTGATGTACTGAGCCACCCAGGTGCCCCAATACCTACATTCTTCTTACAGATACATTTACTGGGACAGGGTCCCTTCTTTTTATTCTTCTACTTGTTCTTCTACTTTAGGGAGCACCTTATCCCAGCCATCCCTTTATATGTCTCTCCTACTTTTTTTTTAATTACTCACATTTATGCAATTATTAGTCTTGAATTTTCTTTTTTTTCCCCTTTACATATGGTGTTTCTTTGAATCTTTGTAAACCTGTTGTTCTAAACCTATCAATTCTTATAGAATGCAATTATTTCATATAACTTTCTCCCACATAACCAATCTTTCCTTTCTTGCTTGTTAGAAACAAGTTAGAATATTAGTTTTCCCTTTGATTTTCTCTGCTTTTAAAGAATATTTCAGAGTTCTTGGCTACAAACAGAGAAAATACATCTAATCCAGTTAAGGAGAAAAAGAATTCTTGGAAGGGTTAAAGGTCACACAGTAGGCAAGAAGGCTAGAAAGACAGACGTGGGCAGGAATGGAGGTGGACAAAGTACAGCCAAGATCCTGCGAAAAGAGTCATCTGTGTAGAATCCTCTTCTGGCACTGACCCTGCTGGAGAGTCACAGCTGTGCTGTTGGCACCTGCCACCTCTGGACCCTTACCCTCATCCCTGGAATTCACGGCACGTCTGTAGATAAAGTGACTACGCTGACATTACTAGAATTAACTGTTAACCAGAAAGACTATCGTTCCCTTTCAGCTTCCATGTTATGAATCAGAGCCCTCCATTCCTTATTTCTTCCTTGTGATTCTCCCCACCAAAAAAGATGTCCATGTACTGGGGGACCAAAACAATAAATGACCTACAGAACAATATCCAAGAAAGGTAAGGATTTGTCAGTGCTATTCCTTGAGTACAATTTTCAGAATGTTGGTATATTTTTTTTAAATGTTTATTTATTTTTGAGAGAGAGAGAGAGTAGGGAGGGAGGGAGAGAGAGAGAGAGAGAGAGAGAGTCCCAAGCAGGATCCCTGCTGTCAGCACAGAGCTGGACATGGGACTCAAACCCAAGATCCGTGAGATCATGACCTGAGCCGATATCAAGAGTCGGACGCTTAACCGACTGAGCCACCCAGGCACCCCACCCAGAATGTTGGTATATTTGTACTGTTACTTACCACTCTAATTCGTCCCTCTGCAGTGTTTATATTAGGAAAGCATCTTTTATGTAGTCTACCTTCCTATGTCCTCGTTATACTCCAACAACAATAGCATTTTTGTTTGTCCCTGTTTTTCATCCTAGTCTGAGGTCCTCGTTTTAGATGTGAAAAATATGTTCGGGGCGGGAGGGAACAGACCAAGGTCTGTAGTCATGTAAAATTGACAAGCACTGCAAACCTTAATTCCCTTTTGAAAAATGTCAAAGCACAGTAACATATTAAAGGTTTTGGGAAATTCTGTAAAGAAATGGATTTAATTATAAGTCAGCTTCAACCATTGTTATCAGAGTATTGTTATAATTGTTTGTTGGCTCAACTCCACGCCATCCTCCTTTCTGTATCTCAGGGGCTGGGAACCTAGACACCACATTTCCCAGACTCTCTCATCAGCTGGTTTCTGATTAGGGGTGACCCTGGAGGTCCTGGCCAGAGCTTAGAAAGCAGGAGGATGAGAGGAGCCCTTACTTTCCTTCTTCTGCCCTGGCGTGGGCAGCCGCAGTGGCAAGCCATTCCAGCCAGCTGCAGATCACTGTAATGGTGGCTCAGTTGTGGCAACAGTGGCAGGGGACAATTACCAGCTCAGCAGCAGCCTCAGCAAGTCTATCAGTACAGGCGGACCGTGGCTTCCGGGATCCTGAACCACCAGTGGGACTCCTGGCTTCCTGCAAGGTAGAGGCTGCAGTGATTCCAGCACAGCGGTGGGGACAGCAGTGCTCCAGAAGCCTCAGCAGCACAGCACTCAGGGGAGCTGGGCAGCACCTCTTTCCCTTTCGCTCCTCTGACCTTAGGGGTTGGCAGCTTCCCGTGGTTCTGTGGTTCTTGTTATCCGGGTAGCATCCTTTCCCCTCTGCCCCTGCAGCCCCTCTAACACTTGTGCAAACAATTCTCTGCGTTCAAGGCTAAAGGTTGGAAACGCCTAGAGTTGTTTCTATTGTGATGAGTAGACACAGAAAGATACAGACATGGGATTTTCCTCCCAGAAAGCATAACAGCTTTTATGACTATAGTATTCCGCCTGACATAGTTTAGAAAATGCAAACAGCCCAAATCCTCTCTACTATTCTTCTTCCATTTTCTAGTTGTTGCTTTTTTCTGTAAATACTTTGTTGATGCTGTTATTCCTTACATTTTTTATGTGTACTTCTGACCCAATAATTACTTAAATCCCATATTGCATTTCCATGTTTCACCAAAGAATTCTTATTGATACCTATAAGATCAAATGTCAAGTTTGTTTTGTTCACCATCATTCTGTTTACTGAATCAGATACAACTCTCAACCAACTTATTCATTTACTTTTGAGATAACTCACATACAGTTAAGTGCATGTTTAATCTTATATAAGATTAATATATTATTAATATACTTGTAAGTGTAATCTTAAATGTACAGCTTGATGTTTATATAAATATGTATATATACATGCATATATATACATACAACCCATTCTTTTTTTTATATGAAATTTATTGTCAAATTGGTTTCCATACAACACCCAGTACTCATCCCAAAAGTACAACCCATTCTTATACGTATCAACTTAAGATTTACAACATTTCCAGCATCCCAGAAGGCTTCCTCATGCCACAGTAAATATTCCATTAAAAATAATGAGCATTCTGAACTCTATCACAGATTAGTTCTGCTTGTTTTGAATTTCATATAGATATTATATAGTACATATTCCTTTATCTCTGGCTTCTTTCAGTATTTTATATGTGAGTTTCATCCATTTAATGGATATAGTAGTTTGTTCATTTTTATTGGTGTATTATTATTATTGTACCACTTTACCATTCATTCACAATTTATTCATCCATTCAACTCACAACAGACATTTGAGTTCTTACCAGGTTGGAGCTATTACAAATAATGCTTCTATGAACATTCTTATTATACACATCTTTTGATGGTTATAAGCACTCTTGTCTGTTGGGTCATACTCAAAAGTGAAACTGCTGGATCACAATGTTTGCCTTTAAAAAATACTGCCAAAAGAATTTTCAAAGTGGTTGTACAAATTTGCATTCCATTCAGCAATATATGAGAGTTCCATTTGTTTCACATTCTCACCAAACCTTGGTGTTGACATTCTGGTATTTCATCCTTGGTATTTCATTATAGTTTATATTTGCTTTCTTGATATTTAAGCATGAGTAGCCTTTACACTTACTGGCTATATGGCTACCTTCTTTCTGTGAGGTATAAGTTTCTGCTAATTTTCAAATATTGGAGGTTTTTTTGGGTTTTTTTTTAAATCATTGTGGGAGTTTTTATATAATCTAGGATGAGTCCTTTGTCAGATACATGTACTGGAAATATCTTTCCCCAGTCTATTGTTTATATTTCCACTTGATTCCATATTTTGATAAATAGAAATTCTTCACTTTAATGAAATATAACTTGTTAATCTTCTCTATTATGGACAGTATATTTTCTGTCCTGTCCTGTTTGAGGGATTTTTGTCTACACCAAAGTCGTGAGGATATTTTCTTATATTTTCTTGAAAAGCTTTATTTGGGACACATTCAGGTCTTTGATCATTTCAAAGTCATATTTTAGGCAGAGATGAGAGCTAATTTTTTCTATATAGATATCCGGTGGATCTGGCACCATTTATTGAAATGGCCATCCTTTCCCCTACTGAATGAATTGCAATGGGCTCTTGATTGTAAACCATGTGACTATATATACATAGATCTATTCTAAATCCAGCAATTTGCCTACTTACCCCAATATTACACTGTCTTATTTTAGCTTTAAAGTCATTCCTGAGGGATGCCTAGGTGGCTCGGTCTGTTGGGCGTCTGGCTTCAGTTGGGGTCGTGGTCTCATGGTCCGTGGGTTCGAGCCCCATGTCGGGCTCTGTGCTGACAGCTCAGGGCCTGAAGCTTGCTTTGGATTCTGTGTCTCCCTCTCTCTCTGCCCCTCCCCCACTCACACTCTGTCTCTCAAAATGAATAAATGTTTGTATAGTATATATATAATTAAAATAAATAAAGTTATTCTTGATATATGATAGTTTTAAGTTCCAGTCTTTCACCTCCATGATTGACTTCTACATTCTTGTCCCACTGCATTTCCATATATGTTTTTTCAGAGAGAGTCTCCAGACCAAATTAACATGATTATTGAAATGCTCAGATTTAACTGTACCCTGTTTCCACTGTTTTTTTATTTGTCCATCGGTTTTTATTGCTTTATTTCTCCTTTCTTGCCTTGTCTTGTATCATACTATTATTATTCCATTTTTTCCCTTCTGTTAGCTTTTTTTAAAGCAGCTTCATTGGGGCGCCTGGGTGGCGCAGTCGGTTAAGCGTCCGACTTCAGCTCAGGTCACGAACTCGCGGTCCGTGAGTTCGAGCCCTGCGTCGGGCTCTGGGCTGATGGCTCAGAGCCTGGAGCCTGTTTGCGATTCTGTGTCTCCCTCTCTCTCTGCCCCTCCCCTGTTCATGCTCTGTCTCTCTCTGTCCCAAAAATAAATAAACGTTTAAAAAAAAAATAAAAAAAATAATAAAACAGCTTCATTGAGATAACAATTTATACACTATGCAATTGACCTACTGAAAGTATACAATTTAGTGGCTGTTAGTATATTCAAAAAGATGTGCATCTATCACTACAATCAATCTTACATTTTCATTACCTCAAAAAGAAATCCTATACCCCTCAGCCATCACCTTGCAATCGCCATATCCTCCTGCCCTAGGCGACCACTAATCTACTTTCTGTCTCTATAGATTTGCCTATTTTGGACAGTTCATATAAATGTTTGGGAACATGCACCCAATGGGTATCAATGTGGTATTATCTGAGTGTAAGTATGTGTGTAAATATGTGTGTTTGCATATGTGTGTAAGAGACTAAGAAGGAAAAGGGAGATGTTCTGAAAAACACGTAATGTGAGGAGAAAACGGGAAGAAATTAAAAATGAGGAAAGAGTAAGATTTAATATATATATTTTTCATTTATTCATTTAAATTCAAGTTAGTTAACATACAGTGTAGTATTGGTTTCAGGAGCAGAACCCAGTGATTCATCCACTTACATATAACATCCGGTACTCATCCCAACAAGTACCCTCCTTAATGTCCATCACCCATCTCGCCCATTCCCCAACTCACCTCCCTCCAGCAACCCTCCGTTTGTTCTCTGTATTTGAGTCTCCTATGGTTTGCCTCCCTCTCTGTTTTTATCTTATTTTATTCTGTCTTCCCTTCCCTCTGTTCATCTGTTTTGTTTTTTAAATTCCATATATGAGTGAAATTATATGATATTTGTCTTTCTCTGACTGAACTACTTCACTTAGCATTAATACCCTCTACTTCCATCCACATCGTTGCAAATGGCAAGATTTCATTCTTTCTGATGGCCAAGTAATATTTTATTGTATATATACACCACGTCTTCTAGATCCATTCATCAGTCAGTGGACATTTGGTCTCTTTCCTTTATTTGGCTATTGTTGATAGTGCTGCTATAAACATAGGGGTGCATGTGCCCCCTTCAAATCAGCATTTTTTTATCCTTCAGATAAATACTTAGTAGTGGAATTTCTGGGTCATAAGACTTTATTTTATTTTTTTGAGCATGCATCTTAAAGATCAGATTTATAAGTAAGGATACTGAGTTACATGTCCTTGGTGAAGCCCATTAAGAGAAATTAACATTTCACCAATGAACCAACACTCCTAAGTGTAAAAGTTTTGGTTCTCAAATATGCACTGATGAAAGACTATACACATTTTAGCACTGTAATAAGAGTCAACAAGCTGAAACCAGTTTATCCCTTCAGAGCACTTCAAAGGAAAGGTGTACCTCAGACACTCCTATCCTTTCTTCTAGAAGGTAAATAAAAATGACTAATGTAACTGGTGATACAAAGCCTATATTTTTCTTAAACGAACAAAAAAAGACTTCGTAAGAATTTTGAATGTCAATATAAATGCTACATTTATTATTCATATCAACCACATCATTCTGTAAGGTAGGTCGTTATTCTTATTTTATAGAGATGGTATCTGAGACACAGAGTAGCAATGTAACTTAATCAAGGTCACATGGCTTGTAAGCGATATAGCCAGGGTTCAAAATCCCTAGGCTAGGGATTATGTCTAGACTGGAGCCTAGGCTCCAAATCATTATGTCTTGTGTCTTCCATATAGTAAAGAGTTTTTCAAAGGTCTTTCAACCAGGAAGTTCTTGCAGCAATAATCAGGAAACTACCTAGTAAGATTCTACCTTTCCTAAACTCAACTTAGGCCTATTGAACCTAAAGCCCATGCTTCTGATAGTTTCAGTGGCTGCATCTAATTTCCAGCAAAATCGTGGGAGTAAAATTCAATGCTCAGTCACCATATAAGTCCTGCATTCTGCATGGTATGCTTTAGCTGGCAACTATTCCTTTGTTTTGATTTAGCCAAACTGAAAAAAAGGCTGACATTGAACTTGCATCTCAAATCTGAAAAAGTCTTTCTGAATTCCTATGTATCAACCATTGTTAGAAATACTAAGGACAAATCAAGGGAATTAAATTTAATCCCTCTTATAAATATAGAGAGCCTCAGCCAGGGTTAGGGAGAAATCTCTCCCAGCAGGGCTCTGAGGAAGGATAGAAATTTACTGTACTGTTCTACACTATTTGCTGAAGCATGGACAATAAGCCATCATCTGAAAGGGCATACTATGTCAGGGTTAAGCTTAACTCACTACTAAAATTAAAGTACATATTCAGTCTCTTACTGGATCTTTTCTTTGGAAAGCACTTGTTTTCAATAAGCAATTTCTTCATTGTGGGTTGGGAACCATAACTTCAACATCATAGATATGACCATGGTATCTAGGTATTTTCTTAAGTTTCTAGCTGTGGAAAAAGAAAATGGTAATGTAAGATGAATTTTCCAATTTTAGCCAGTTCTGGGTCTGAAACCATAAACATGATGAATATAAATAGTCTGTATAACTGATAAGGAAATGCTTCACTTTCACCCACAGCAGGGTTACGTGACTTAGAATGTTTATCCATATTGTCAGAAAATAGCAAGCCATAACAGACCTCAACTACAAGAGAAGAGGGTAAAAAGAAAAATGTAACCACTAATTGTTGTTATCTATCCCATCACTATCTGATGTGAGCATTTTCTTTTTTTACCTCTACCCTTAACCAATCATAGCAAACTAAAGGAAAGCATGCTGTCTTATCTTTCTTTGGAGACTGCAGTTCTCACACTTTTGGGTCACAAGTCTCCTTTATGCTCTGAAAAATTATTGGGGATTTAGGGGGCATCTGGCTGGCTCAGTCCATTAAGCATCCGACTTCGGCTCAGGTCATGATCTCACGGTTTGTGGGTACATGCCCCGCATCGGGCTCAGTGTGGATAGCTCAGAGCCTGGAGCTTGCTTCGGATTCTGTGTCTTCTCTCTCTCTGTCCCTCCCCCACTCATGCTCTGTCTCTCTCTCAAAATATAAGTAAACATTAAGAAGAGTTTAAAAAAATATATTACTGAGGATTCCAAAGAACTCTTGGTCATGTAGATTATATCCATTAAAACTGAGAAATTGGTAAAGTATGGATTTATTATGCAACAAAAATAATAAACTCATATGTAAATATGAATAGAGATTTTATGGAAATTAACCATATTTTCCAAGACAAAAAAATAATTAGAACAGAAAGATTTTGAAATCTGGATTGTCATAGCTGTTTCTGCATTCAAACTATTCTGGTATGCCATTTTGATTGAAATATGTGAAGAAAATCTGGATATGCAATTTGAACAAGGAAGAGTATTTTAATTGCCTTTTCAGATAATTATGGATATTCTTCTTTGATACTGTACTAAGAATCAATAAGTGGCAGTTTATTAAAAGTCAGTTTCCATGTGGAATCCAAAATCATTATCAATGAACTTTGTTAACCACATTACTTTAAAATCCATTGCATTTCAAATGATATTTTACCCACAGATTATTTTGTAACATCAAACTTTGGCCATTTGGGGGAAATTTGGTTTGCTGAGCTACTCGGATCTTCCATATATTAACACATTTCATTAAACAGTCTTTTAAAAGTCACAATTGTTAAATCACCACTGATCTCATCAGAAAGACATTAGAAAAATATTTAAATATTGGGAGGCTGTCAAGCGCATGGGGAAGATACAAGCTTTCCAGAATTCTTTCTGGATTTTCACTGGAAAATCCAGATTTTATCATTGGTAACAAATGCTGTCAGTTGTGTTCCTTGAAGTGACAGGATTCCTTGATTCATTTTTGGGACACTCTCTCAAGTTACCTAAGTCTGAAAAACCATCGTTTGTCTCTCGGTCATCAGTAAGTGATGTTCCCTGGAAAAAGCAGCTAGTAGAGCTCACAAGTCAAAAAAATTGCACAAGTTCTTTTTCCTTGATACAACCTTAGTACTTGGATATGTGGCAGAAGTGTTGTATGTGTGCTTTGAGATTTTTTGTCCTACAGAATAATAAAAAGATATATGCTTGAGGGTCAAGATTTAATGAAATTAATTTTTACTGCTTCATGAAGGGCATTCTGACATGAAATAGGCTTATTTGTGTTCCTGTGAGTGTAAGACAGTAAAGAACATCATGACCGGTTTGATTCATGCTAAGGCTCCGGCAGTTTTATCCACTATTTCTTTTGCCCCGTCAGTACAAATGCCAATAGAGTGGAAAAGCAAGTAATGTCGGCATTATTATGAAAACAGTTTCGACTTTTCAGACCCAGGGGTCGGTGGGTCACACTTTACAAACTGATCTCTAATAATAATATAGTAGATTAACTCCTGGATTAAAAATACCACTTTCTAGGTTTTTGTCTTGAGAGGAGGACTGCCCTAGAAAAATAATTTGACTAAACGTTGCCATTGAGATGACCTGATATTTACTTAAGTATATGGGTTGTTTCATCATCACATAGGTCTGTGATCCCCAAACTTTTTATTTTTTTTAATGTTTATTTTTTTGAGAGAGAAAGAGAGAGAGACAGAGAGACAGAGCATGAGTGGGAGAGGGGCAGAGAGAGGGAGACACAGAATCCGAAGCAGGACCCAGGCTCTGAGCTGTCAGCACAGAGCCGGATGCGAGGCTCGAACCCATGACTGTGATATCATGACCTGAGCTGAAGTCGGACGCTTAACCGACTGAGCCATCCAGGTGCTCTTATGATCTGCAAACTTTTTAATTGGACACCCCATCCAAGCAATAATGAGCTGATATCCCTGGTATAAGCATATTTATTTCTTTATAAAGTACATAGATAGTACCATAGTAATACATTTTATACATTATAGGTCACACCTCCAAAGAGAGATATTTTGAAAGGATGAGATACAAATTAAACACTGTTCTTAAATGTTTTATTTTATTGCAAATAAAACACTTCTTTGCCTTCACCAAAGAGATTTTAGTAAGAGAAATGTTATTGAATAGCTTTGTTTCTGTAAAATTTGGTTTGGTACTGTGGGATAAAGTGATATGAAGTTCCGGTTACAAATTTAGTTTTTATTATTTATTTATTTTTATTATTTATTTTATTATTTATTTTATTTTATTATTATTTATTTAATGGCTCTCACAACTAAAAAAAGATATTTCAAAGAATTATGAGTCAAATTGAAGGGTTAGCTACATTTACTAAATCAGTCCATCAACCTATTATAAAAATATTTTTACATTTGTGTAGTAGATTTATCTCCCTAGATATCAATAAGTTGTTCTTGCAAACATTAAGTTTGTTAATGTCATATTTGAAACAACTGGGTCCAAAAGGAACCTTTTGGAAGATTTAAAAATAGACTGAATAGTTTTGTTTTAGAGATATTTTAAGTGTTTAGGTAGCATTATTTTATAGATGACAAAAATCATTTTTTGGCAAAAAAAGAATCCTATAATGATATAAATATTTTCAAACATCTATTATCAAAATGTCTTACACGTTTGCGCAATGTCTTAATGTACACAAATGTCTTATATAGAGGAGTTTCTTTGAAAATGCAGATACATATTTTTACTCATTGTTAAATGTTCCAATGACAGATTAAATGTGGTTTTCTGTGTGTTTATTTTGTTTCTCATTCTTATTTCCACACAACCACTTTGAAAGCAGTTTTGCAGATTGTTTTAAAAAGTTAAATATACCCTTGTTAAATGATCCATCCATTGTTATCCTAGGTATTTACCCAAGAGAAATGAAAGCATATGTCCATACAACCACTTGTACATAAATGTTCATAGCACTATTTGTGTTGGACAAAAATTGGAAAAAAATCTAAATGTCCATTGACAGAAGAATTGGTAAACTGCGGTATATCCATACAATAGAATAAGATGCAGCAGTAAAAAGGAATGAACTGTTGGTACATGCTGCAACACGGATGTATCTCAAAATAATCATGCTAAGTGAAAGAAACCATCCAAAATACATACTGTATGATTCCATTTAGATAAAACTATAGAAAATACAAACTAATCTATAGTGACAGAAAACAGATTAGTGGTTGCCTGGGCACAGGAAATAGTAACAGGGAGGCGATGAAGGAAGGAATTTTGAAGGGGCATGAGGAAACTTTTGGGAGTTATTACTACCATACATCTACTAGAATAGCTAAAGTTAAAAGACTTTGCTAAGTGTTGGTGACGGTGTGGAACAACTGGAACTCTCATACATTGCCTTGAAAAATAGTTTGGCAGCTTCTTAAGAAGTTAGATATATACCTAACAAATACTCCAGCCATTCCATTCCTAGATATTTATTCAAGAAAAATAAAAACATGTTATACAGGGTTGCCTGCGTGGCTCAGTCGGTTAAGCATCCCACCTCGGCTCAGGTCATGATCTTGCAGTTCATGAGTTGAGCCCCACATCCGGCTCTGACAGCTCAGAGCTTGGAGTCTACTTTGGATTCTGTGTCTCCCTCTCTCTCTCTCTGCCCTTCCCCCACTCATGGTCTGCCTGTCTGTCTGTCTGTCTGTCTCTTTCTCTCAAAAAAATAAACATTAAAAATAAATTTAAATAAATAAACATGTCCATACAAAGATTTGTATATAGCAGCTGCGTTCATAAAAACCCAAACTTAGAAACAACCCAAATATTCATCAGCAGGTGAGAGAATAAACACATTTGGTATATCCATTAAATGGAATACTATTCAACAGTAAAAAAGAATGGATTACTGATAAACTCAGCAACCTGTGCAATCTCAAAATCATTATGCCGAATGAAAGAAACCAGAGAAAAAAGAGTACATACTGTATGATTCCATTTATATAAACTTCTAGAAAATACAAACTAATCTATAGTGACTAAAAACAGATCAAAATTTACCTGAGGATAGAGGTGGAAGGAGGGATAGATTGAAAAGATGCAGGAGGAAACTTCTGGGGCTTATGGAAATCTTATCTTGACTTGGATAATGGTTTTATGAGTGTATGTGTATGTGAACACTTATCATCCTCCCCAAGTACAGTTTATTATCATCAATTGTGCCTGAATAACTTTGTAAAAAAAATAATAAAAGAAGAAGAAGAAGAAGAAGAAGAAGAAGAAGAAGAAGAAGAAGAAGAAGAAGAAGAAGAAAGAACTGGAATATGATGGTTGTTGCTAAGTGCTATCAATCAATGCATTGAGAGAAAAAATGAAAGGCTAAAGGTATTAATTACCAATATAAGGCAAAGCGTGAAAGCCAGAAGGCTTCCTTGGTAGTGGACACTCAGCTCTTATATTCTAAAGGCAGAAAAAGATAAGAATTGATTTCTTATTTGATTCTTGACTCAGGCAAGTCAGGGCATTGATGGGGAAGGAATGACCCTAAGATTTGGAATGGGGGCTTTGTGGTCAAAGCACTCGAAAATCTTAAATCCTCAGATTCTTCTGGGTCTGCACACAAGGGGCCTACTCCTCCCTATTGAAGGCCAGCTCTCCCTACTCCCTGGAAAATGATGCAGAATGTCTGCTTTGCAAGACACATGCCATCCCCATCCACATCTGTCCAGTATATACCCACACCTCATGTCCCAGCTACCATATAAACTAGAATCAATGACAATATAACACCTGAGGAGGTGCTAGGCCTGCTGAGGAGGAAAAAGTGCTGTAGGACCTAACTAAGGTGTACTGGCGGAAGCCGAGAAAATATGTATGGAACTGGGACATGACAGGAGGGTACAGGATCAAGAACAAACATAGGGGCACCTGGGTGGCTGAGTCAGTTAAGCGTCTGACTCCTGATTTCATCTCAGGTTATGATCTCACAGTTTGTGAGTTCAAGCTCTGCATCTGGATCTGCGCTGACAGTGTGGAGCCTGCCTGGGATTCTCCTTCTCTCCCTCTCTCTCTCTGCCCCTCCCCCTCACACTCGCTCTGTCAAAATAAATGAATAAAACTAAAAACAGAAGATAGAACATAAAGTTGGACAAGAAAGGATTTATCAATATAGGATCATTCTCCTGTCCTAGAACATTTAATATCTGTTTAACAACTGTCTCATAAAATTCCTAAAAATATAACAGTCAGTTCTTATAAGAGCTGATAAAAGTGAGCACATCACAGCTAGCACACTGGTGGCTAAGAATGATGGTAGAGACACTAGCACCAAACTGGGCTACCTGTTAGAATGGGAATGAAATGATCTCTACAAAGTAGGGGCCATGTGGCAATGCTTAACTCTCAGAAGCAAGATGGGCTCAATTATAATGAGCTGCAAAGTCAGGGTAGCTCACAATGGGGACCCTGACTCAGAGAGCTATGGAGGTCTTTAAGGGCAAGAAAAATGGTCAGCAATGCTCAATCAATAAAATCAAAAGAAACCAAGGGTGGATGGATGATGAAACTCCTGAGAGCATCTGCCTCAATAGAAAGTCCTGGGCTCTCCCCTATTTCCAAACCTGAGCCCCCTTTTAGGTTCACAATACCACAGCAAATGTTTATGCTAATTCTCCCAGACTTACCCAAAGGGACCGGTGGGCATTTTCTCAGGTCACTGTATACAAGGGAAAGAGAAATACCAAGGCATTTTGAGGAACATTGGCTCTAGGATCTAATTTGACATTAATACCAGAGGATCCAAAACATTATGATGGTTCCCCTCTTGGGGAAGTTAATAATAAGTAATAAATGGTGTCCTGGCCAAGATCTCATAGTAGGTCCATTGGTTCCATGACTCATCCAGTGATCATTTTCCGGGTCACCAAACTTTACAGTTAGCAGAATTCCCACATTAGTTTCTTTCTTTTTTTTTTAATATTATTTATTTTTGGGAGAGTGCAAGTTGGGGAGGGGCAGAGAGAGGGAAACAGGATCTGAAGCGGGCTCTACACTGACAGGCTGACAGCAGCAAGCCCGACGCGGGGCTCAAACTCGTGAACTGTAATATCATGACCTGACACTGACTGAGCCACCCAGGTGTCCTCCACATTAGTTTTTAGCCCATAGCATAAGAGCTATGGAAGTGGAAAAAGCCAAGTGGAAGCTCTGAAACTGTCCCTCTCACTCCACCTTGGCCAAGATAATACATTTTTTAAAATTCAATATTATGAATAAAAGCATATATTGTGAAAATTTGAAAAAATATTATGTCACTATAAATATTGTAAATAAAATACAGTGTTGCCTGGAACAATGGCAGAAATTGAAGCTACCCTTAAAGACATAAAAGATACAGGGACTGTGATTCCCATTATATCCCTATATAATTCACTAGTCTGGCTCCTACAAACACCATAAATGTCCTAGAGGATGATGCTGACTACTGAACATGTATAAACTCATTTACTCTTGATGACAATCCCATGAGGTAATTAGTAATGTTACCCCTGTTTTACAGTTGTGCTGAGACACAGGTAACGTGCCTAAGATCACACAACTGATGAGTGGCCATGTTTAAGCAGTTTTTACATTGCTTTTCCATACAGCGTTGCCCTTCAGGTATCATGTAAAAGATTTCTGATGTGTGGCCTGTCTAACACACACACACACACACACACACACACACACACACACACACAAACATGCACATAAAAGATAATTTACCATCCAGAATAAGTGCTCAAGTACCTTCCTTTGTGGTTAAAGCTAGTACTTAATCCATGATGAGCCATGAAGTTGTGTCCCTGCCCTTTTGTTTTCAGGTGAAAATAAACAACATTTGTTCATCACATTCAAATTATTAACACCAGGAGGACACTATCTTTGAGTGGATTCCAGGGGAATCCTAATTTGTGGCTACCGCTACCCAACTAGTTAATCCCCATATATCCCTCTGGGTCACAAAACATCCCATCCAACTACTTCATGAATACAACCAAAAGTCAGGGTCAAACTGCCCTCTTGTGGTGAAAGATTGCTATCTGTTTGGTCTCAGAAGATCCAACCTGCAGCATCAGTGCCTTAATGGAGTTTTCCTACCACCTGAGGCCTTTCTTGAGCAACCAGAAGGGAAAAGAAAAGAAAATCCCAAATAGGCAGAGACAGGATGAGAAGCAGGGACATGGTAACAGGAAGCTCGTCTCTCTAAAGTCTACCTACTGTTGAACTTTTGAGAAATATGGAGGACAGAACGTTAGTCCTTCCACGTGGAGGAAGATTGAACAGCCTCTTCCAGCAATAGCTAAGAGCAAACCGGTTTTGCCTAAATTCAAACACAGATGAAACAATATACTATTTTGCTTAAAACTGGGCTGATTTATACCCTATTATTGAAAACATGACCTTTAAATATAGTTTGCATTATTGTTTTATTAAATACATATCTCCCAGTTCAAGAATACTATTACATTACCTTAAGAGTTCCTCTGTGCCCTTCCAAACGGCATTCCTTTCCCACCAGAGAGTAATCACTGTCCTAAATTTTACCTTTGGAATCTCCTTTTCTTTAGGTTATATAAACATACATTTATAGGCTTGCCCTGAACGTGTAGCTCTGGTCAAGAATACATGGAAACCCATGGACCACATATCCAAATGTATAACATTTATAAATCAAGATAGCAAAGCATTAAATTAAAAAATAAGTATGTTTTGTCTTTCTGCCTTGAAAAGTGAAACTTCCTAAAGACCTAGAAAGCCAGATGCAAATTTCTCTGATTACTAATGAGGTGGAGCATTTTTTGCTTCTTTATTGGCCATTTATCTACTATGAAATGACTGTTTTGTAGTTTTTCTAATTCATTATTCATCTTTTTCCAATTGATTCTTATTAATTCATAGGAGGGCTTTACATAGTCTAGATACTAACCCTTTGTGCAGTTACAGATTATGCAAATAACTGCTTCCAAGTTGGGCTTGCATTTTCTCTTTATGGAGTCTTCTGATGAACAGAAGTTCTAAATTTTAATGCAGTTGAGTTTAACCTTTCCTAAATGAGTTAATATTTGTAAGTTTGAAACAGTGTCTGACACATATTGTTTACTGTAATTTTTGTGTTATTTTCCTTTATGATGTGAACTTTTCATATCTATTTTTAAAAATTCCTATCTTGACATCATAAAAATATTTTCCTTATAATGTCTTCAAAAAAATTTGTCCTTCACAAATGTTTTCAATCTACCTGACATGGATTTTTTTAAATAATGGTTTTATTAACATATAATTCACATACTATAAAATTAATCTTTTTACAGTATACAATTCAGTGTCTTTAGTATATTCACAGAGCTGTCATGACTATGTAACTCTAGACCATTTTCATCACCCCAAAAAGAAACCCCATAGGCAATGACTTTAATATACGGCATACATATAACCAATGTTCTACACCAGTTTATTCTTTCCTCCAGTGATTTGTAACATTACCTTTGTCACAAATCAGATTTTCCTATGTGTGTGGATTTCTGTTAGATATCTCTGTTCTCTTCCATTGGTCTGTTTGTCCATCCCTGTACTAATACATGCTGTCTTAATTATTATTAAAGCAAGCTCTGTCCTTATGTTATCTTTTCTCATAAGTATCTTGATTTCTGTTGACATTTTGTACTTCCACATAAATTTTAGAAATAACTTGTCAATTTCTGCAGAAATCTCAATTGAAAACCTAGTTAAAATTGTATTAAATCTATAAACCTGTTGAGGAAAATTGACATATTTACAATATTGACTCTTCTGTTCCATAAAGATGGTATTACTTTATTTCTTTAGGTTTTTAAAAAATACTTTAAAATTGTTTTCAATTTTTTCCTTAATTTTTGTTCTATTTCTCCCTAAATGTCTTACATTTTAGTTGTATCTTATTCCTTGAAACATTTTTTATACTATGGAAAAAATGTTATGTTTATTTATTTCTGAGAGAGTGGGTGCGTGTGCATGCATGCAAGCAAGTGGGGAGAGGCACAGAGAGTGGGAGAGAGAGAGAGAATCCCAAGCAGGCCCCATGCCGTCAATGCAGAGCATGACTCGGGTCTCAAACTCATGAATTGTGAGATCATGACCTGAGCCGAAATCAAGAGTTGGATGCTTAACCAACTGAGCCACCCAGGCACCCTGGAAGATGGTATCAGAAGGTATTTTTTTCTACCATTTGTTGCTGTTGTATTGCACATCGTTTTCATGTCTAACAACCCTTCCAAAATACATCTATGGAATCTTCTTGGGTTTTCTACAGGTATTATTTTATCTTTAAATAAGAGTTTTGTTTCCTTTTTTCCCCATATTATAATTTTTATTTCCTTTTCATGCTTAGATGCATTGATTGGGACTATCAGCACAAAGATGAGTAGTTATGTTTATAGCAATCATCCTTGTCTTGTTCTCAAACTTAAAGAGAATGCATCTGACCTTTCAATATGATGTTCACTGTATCTTGTACCCTTCATATTTTAAAATTCTTTTGTGAGGATCTCTTTTGCACCGCTGGTGGGAATGCAAACTGGTGTAACCACTCTGGAAAAAAGTATGAAGTTTTAATAAAAAATCAAAAATAGAACTACCCTATAACCCAGTAGTTGCATTACTAGGTATTTATCCAAGGGATAGAGGTATGCTGTTTTGAAAGTGCACATGCACTCCAATGTTTATAACAGCGCCATCGACAATAGCCAAAGTATGGAAAGAGCCCAAATGTCCACTGACAGATGAATGGGTAAAGAAGATGTGGTATATACACATACAGTGGAGTATTACTCGGCAATCAAAAAGAATGAAATCTTGCCATTTGCAACTACATAGATGGAACTAGAGGGTATTATGCTAAACAAAATTAGTCAGAGCAAGACAAGTATCATATGACTTCACTCATATGAGGAATTTAAGATACAAAACAGGTGAACATAAGGGAAGGGAACCAAAAATAATATAAAAACAGGGAGGTGGACAAAACATAAGAGACTCTTAAATACAGAGAACAAACAGAGGGTTGCTGGAGGGATTGTGGGAGGATGGATGGGCTAAATGGGTAAGGAGCATTAAGGAAGACACTTGGGATGAGCACTGGGTGAGAGGATGAATCACTGGAATCCACTCCTGAAATCATTGTTGCACTATATGCTAACTTGGATGCAAATTTTTAAAATAAATAAAATAAATAAATAAATAAATATTCTTTTGTTTCTCCTTTGCAAAAAGTTTTTACATAAATAGATGTTGGATTTTATCAAATGCTTTTCCCGTGTCAAGTTACACGATCATACAATTCTGATTTTAATCTACTGTGACAAATTACAATTTTTGATCAAATCAAAGATTTCACCAATTATAAAGCATACCATTATGTGTTCCAATAAGGAAGGAAAAAACAACTATCCATTGAATATTCCAATTTAAGATACAATTAAGAAAAAACAATGGTGGGCATTTTAGAATTCATAAAAATACAAAGTAATTTATAAAGATAAAACTGCCATGTATCCCTGGGGTTAAACATAGATGTGTGATACGTTCAATTTTTTAATATCTAATGGCTTTTAATTTGCTAATATTTTTGCATATTCATGATTGAGACTGGTTTTAATTTTTACTTCTGTACTTTCCATGAGATTTTGGTGATGAGCTTTTATGTGAAACTGCCATTTTTCTCGCTGAATGTTTAACAAAACCCACTAATAAAACTCTCTGGGCTTGGTGCTTTATTCATGGGGAAGAGTTTTGACTATTAACTGAATTTTTTAAAGGTTATATGACCATGATTTATATATCTCGCTGAGCCTATTTGCTACACTACTTTTTTCTAAGTCCTTTTATCAAAACTTTTCAAATTCATTAGCACATAACATTATTCAAATTTTCTCAATATTTTAAAATCAAGGCATAGGACTTTAACAGTTCTTATTGTTTACATCATCTTTTTTTCTAATCAAACTTGCCTAAGTTGTCAATTTTATTACTCTTTTTAAAAAAATGTTTATTATTTTGAGAGAGATAGGGCTAGCGGGGGAGGGAAAGAGAGGAAGAGAGAGAATCCCAAGCAGGCACCATGCTGTCAGCCTGGAGCCTGATGTGGGGCCTGATCTCACAAACTGTGAGATAATGACATGAGCTCAAGAGTCGGTTGCTTAACTAACTGAGCCACCCAGGTGCCCTGATTTTATCACTCTTTGAAGCCCAACTTTGGGCTTTCCTTATTTTCTCATGGTATGGTTCTTAATTTCTTCTGTTGCCTTTATTATGTCCTTCTTTCAGTTGGAAGCTTAGCTCATGAATTTTCAGCCTCTTCTTTCCTAATATAAGCAAGGAAAGGTAATACTTGCATTTTCTCCTAAATGCTTAGAAGATGCCACAAGTTTTTCTTTTTTTTTTTTCTTTCTCTTCCTGTTCTTTTTAACAGCACCAAGTACTTTTTTTATATATATATATAGAACTTAATAATTAACGAAAAATGACTTCCATTCTCATGGCACTTTTATACAAGAACTTAATAAAAGAAAAAAATTGAGAAGCTCTTGCTGTGAAAAAAGAATAATGCTGCTGCTCTGAAGGGATGAAATGTACTCTAGCAGCCTGGTTCCAACTGCTAACCGCTTTCCTCATTGACATTTTCTAGAATGAGAAGCATGATGCTGTGCATACACTCATTCAAAGATGTTAGAGTCCTTAACAAAGCTCCTTCGGTATCCATCACTATTAATCCCATTTCCCATTACACGATGTTTTCCTCCTCGTGTAACTGTGCCTATCAATAGCTTCCTAGAGTTTCTTTGTATTCTCTAGTGTCACACTGTAGATAACCAGTCCAAGTTGCCCAAAGCGAAAGGGTTATCAGTGCAAAAGCCATTATAGGTTTGTCAGGTTTACGAAGACCTCTGGATTCACAGCTCCTATTAAGGTTGCTGTGCAGACCCCTGAGCCTTGGGTTTCAAAAGTCTTTCTCTTTGGGTGGTTCCTCTTTACACATCATCCTTGCACAGGGGCCGTGCTGATCTTCTCTGTATCATTCCAATGTTAGTACATGTGCTGCCAAAGTGAGCACTGGGTGGTTCCTTTTTAAAGCAGGGAGGCTCAGGTGCTAAAGAACATCTTGACTAATGATGATTCATTACCTGCCATGAGGTCACCTCCCGTGTGCCTGCTCCGCTCCCCACAAGTTTCTATATGTAATATTTTCATTAAGTTCCAAATTATGTCCTAACCTCCGTTATAATTTCCTCTTTCATCTGAGTTATTTACACCTCACAGGGTTGGGTTTTTAATATTTATTATTTTCTTTATATTTTTTATCCTAACTATACACATAGATGTTCTGATAGCTTTCTTATTACTTCACAGTGAATGAGTGCCTCAGTCCCCTTTGTCCCAGCCTTAGTCTCCAGGGCTCTGTTATGAGAGTAGATGAGGTTTTATCCTACACAGGTGAGTGGTGTTAAGTAAAAACAAATCCAGATTTAGGTACAGAAAGACTTTATTGGAAAAGATTGTGGAAATAAGGAGAATGCTCTGACCATAAGATCTGCAATTGTCTCAAAGATCAGGTGGAACAGAGCTTTTTATAGAAAGGAGTATATAAACAATGAATGAAAAATCTGAGTGTGAAGGAGATAAGCAGGTGACATAATGGGACAGTTGATCAGGGAAAGTCTTTTAGTGATCAGTTAATTTGTGCGAGGTGTCATTCAGGAGAGACTATTCCACATCCAGTGCAGGCTCAAGCTGAGGGTGGATTAAAATTCAGGGGCTTATGCGGGGAGAAGCCTAAAGTTTGATCAAGTCATTAGAGGGTATTTTGTCCAGATTGGTCTTTGGGAACAAAGAGATCAACTAACCATTTATGAGACAAAGAATGGGAATTGGGAGATCTGGGTCTAGCTTTGTCACAGGTAAACAAAGTCATATGGGAAAAGATGGTTCTTTGCAATAAACCATTGCTTGGAATAAAATAGGAAGGAGGAACCAGATTGGTAACTGTTTTCTAGGAGCACAGCATTCATTAAATTGTCGGTAGCCAGGTTACCCACAGGCAAAAGACAGGGAGGTGGGCTGGGCACTGTTTTACATGTCACACAACTACCTCTCTACCTTTAGCATGTCCTGAATGGGAGTATCTTTTCTGGCATTGGTGTGGGGAATGACAAGTGTACAGGGTGTCTACTCCAATAATACATTCATAGAAGCCATGACCACAGTGTTACCAGGACAGCCTCAAAGTTATATTTAGCCCTAAAGTTATATTTAACTTCCTCACTGGTTACTTTGCCTAGACCCAAGGTTGAACTTGTGTGTCCCTTCTCCCCAGTAGACCAGGTATGACAGTAACTTGGGCACCCATATCCAACAAAGCCATGAAAGTTTGTGTCCCTCCTTTCCTTTAGTTCTCCGGAAAATTCCAACAGGGATATTGGGTCTATGGTCCTTTTGGAAGAGAGAGACCATGGCCCCATCTTTAAGAATTTTTCTCCTTAAAACAACTTAGATCTGGGTAGAAGGGAAAGGTAGGCAGGAACCAGGAGATGAAAGACACAGACACCCATTGTTTTTTGTCCTCCCAAAGCCATGTGCTGGACAGCAAAATCATCACTGCCCATACCCCCATTTCAACTTTGAGGACTTCTTATCCAACAGCCATGTCCACAAAATGATGGCCAAGACAAGCTGCTATATACAGTCTTTATGAATTATTCCATACATTCTTTATGAATAGTTCAATATGTGCATTGTCATTTTTCTGTAACACCTTAAATGGTAAAAACAGGTAATTTCAAAAAAAAATTTCTCTCAGGTAAGGATAAATAATAGTCTATCAGCTTACGGCTAGAACTTTTCATACTTCTCTCTCTGGGTTAATTGTATTGAATAGGGTTCAGTACTTTGAATATTACTTTGTGAGTTCCTTATCTTCTATCTCATGCTAGTGTCTAAAAGTAAAATGATTTTAAGTGATGCCAGAGAGAATAAACCTAACATTTTAAATATTTATTAGTATGGAGAACATTTAACTTTAAAAATTAATGACTATAAATTTTACTTTAGAGTTAAAATGTGCCTCTAAGCAGTATTTTTCAAGAACTGTGGAAGAGCTTGATTATGATGGGAATGACAAGCAGAATCTGAGACTACTGTTCTTGCACATTCTTAAACTCAGGATAGTAACAGATTGTAGGAAATGGAGCTCCGGATATTCTGAAAAATGTAGCCTCAGGAGACAGAACCAGTTACAATGTGGAAACATTTCAACTCCAGCTTTCTAGTAGAAATAATCAGTAGGTTCAAGGAGAACCAAAAGTTGGATGCATAATCATACTTGGTAATACTGACACAAATGTTAGCAATAACAAAGTAAGGTGGAATGCATAAAATGATAAAGTAATGTAGTAGAATTATGTTCTTGTCAGATTAGAACACAGGAATAAAGGCTGACAGGTTAACAAGTCAGAACCAGGACCTTCAGATACATAAAAAGGGAGAGAAGGAACTGATGACTCAGGGAACATACTTCACCACACAAATTAGGAAGGAAAAAGCAGGTCAAAAGCTATGAAAAAGGATAGTTCAAGATGAAGAAAAGTGTTGTCATAATAGCATGGGAATTCTACAGAGAAGACAATTTCTTAGTAGAAACACATGTGGAGAAGAACTAGAATGGGTATGAGGTTCCGGAAAATGAGGAATGTTTCCATAAAAGGGATCTAAACTCTCATCCAGCCACATGCTTCTTAAAAGAAACATGGCTTCAGAAACTTTCCTGGCCCAAGCTCCAAATGTATATAATGTCATCTCTGAAGAGGCAGAAGGGCATCAGTTTAAATTGAAATGTCCCATATCTCCGCACTTACCACCTCTCCTCTGGCTTAAGGGATATTTTGATTTGTAAAAAGACTGTAGAAATTTGATAAGAATAAAGATAGAAATGTCACAAGAGAATTTTAAAGTACATCTGTTTAATTATAACCATTAATGCAATATCTGCCTCAATAATTTAATTCTGATAATAAAAAAAATGATAGTATAATGATGGTTTAAAGCTGGTTCAATTCCAATTTTTAGAGGCTTATTTATCAAGAGTGAAAATAGAAGACTATTAAAAAATAGCTAAAAAGTTAACGTGTCCTAGTGCTTAATGTTTCTGTAACTGTTGGTAAGGCTTACATCTAAATTTGATGCAGAATTCTTAATGGCACTGAAATAGTTCTTTTCTCAGACACAGGGTACATACTGGTACTATGAGTCTGGAAGAGACTGGCTATGGGTACCACTCCTTGTCTTCAGCTGTGACTGCGCAATATCAGCAAGTGCACTTTGTATCTTTTCCAGAAGCATGTCCCCTCGATAAACAACATCCTCCAGACATGTAGCAGCTTCGTGGTTTTCTTCTTCCAGCTTATACAAGCTAGCAGCCTTTGTAAGACACAAATTTAAAATCTTTTGAGAGAAAAACTTGTAGTGAAAGCTAAGAAGGTAAAAAAAACAAAAAAAAAAACAAAAAAAAAAAAACCAAACTGTAGAAGTATTTACATTTAAATCTGGATGACTCTGCAACCATTATGATAGATTTTTTTGGTGGCAGAAATTCTAAAATCAGATAACTTTTAAGAGTTTTCCCTGTATGAATTATTTAAAAGAATGAAAATTTCAAATCTCCAGATGTCTACATGTGACTCTCTTCCATACTGCTTTGGGACACTACTATGCTACTCCACACCCAGAATGCCACCCTCCTCTTATTCTCTGCTAGGAAAAGAGCCAAATAGAGGAAAACAGGAAGTTTCCTTATAACTCAAAATTAGACAACTATATGTATTCAGCAAGGTCTTTAACAGACTGCAATACTTCACAATCAACAAAACTTCCATTTTAAAATTTAATCTCGGGGCACCTGGTGGCTCAGCTGGTTGAGCATCCAAACTTCGGCTCAGGTCATGATCTCATGGTTTGTGGGTTCGAGCCCTGCATCAGCTCTCTGCTGTGTCAGCACACAGCACAGCTTGCTTCAGACACTTTGTCTCCCTCCCTCTCTCTGCCCCTCCCCTGATCATGCTCTCTCTCTCTCCCTCTCTTGAAAATAAACATTAAAAAAATAAAAGTAAAAATTAAAAAAAATTAATCTTAAGGAAACTTTGAATATTATAACAAAAAATGTTAAATCTCCTTTGGGGCACTTGGATCAGTCAGAGCAGCATGTGACTCTTGATCTCAGGGTCATGAGTTCAAGCCCCACACTGGGTACAGAGATTACTTTAAAAAATAAATCTTAAGGGGCGCCTGGGTGGCAAAGTCGGTTAAGCGTCCGACTTTAGCTCAGGTCACGATCTTGCGGTCCGTGAGTTCGAGCCCCGCATCGGGCTCTGGGCTGATGGCTCAGAGCCTGGAGCCTGTTTCAGATTCTGTGTCTCCCTCTCTCTCTGCCCTTCCCCCATTCATGCTCTGTTTCCCTCTGTCTCAACAATAAATAAACTTTAAAAAAATAAATAAATAAATCTTAAAAAAAAAACTATCACCTTTAATTGAAATTCTCTACTAGCAAATTTCTGAAAGGAAAAGAGATTTTTACCTGTAATGCAGCTGTAGATTCTTCACTGGGTAATGAATCTATCAAAACATCAATGTCTTTTGCTGTTCGTGCAATCAGTGCCGCAAAAAGCTGGGCATATTCTAAAGAAAGATATTACTAATTTAGAGTATTAGGGAATCTCAAGTTTTCAGAAACAGAAACTAAATTCAAGGCTAATAAAACCAGGAAATTTCATAAACTTTTTCTGTACTGGGCTTCAAATGATTAAATTTTAACACACCAATCCTGTTACATATTTGAGAATTAGCTTTACTATTAACTCAAATTGGCAATTAAACATAACCATTTCATTTTTTAGGACAATATGCCAGTCACTTGAATGAAGGAATCTGTAAATGGGATGCCTTCTTTATGAAGGTCCCTCAAGTGAAATCCAGGTAAAATCACACACATTCATTTCTAAAGGAGTAACCATCCGTTATTTGACATGAACGGAAATATGAGATGTAATATAAATCGACTGTAACAAATTCATTGATTTTATAACAAAATTTGCAGTAATATTCTCAAACAACCAGATTTTAAGAAAGCCATAATGAAGCTATATTTCTCAATAAGTTTAACTTTAAAGGATCACAATATATGAGGGTCAAACTAAGAGAAGCCAAGAAAATCTATAATCTATTTACCTTCTGTAGGATTAGCTGGCTGATCTTTGTTAATTGCTGTCTGAATATTACTAAAAGAGGCAGGAGGGCCACACTGCTGCAACACTCCAATGGCATTACAAAACTGATCTGCAAGCTTGAAGCCAAAGAAAATGTATCAGCGTTAGAAAGGATTTATCAGTTTTAAAGACTGTGACTGGTAATAGCAACAAAAATAAGTTTCTATAATAACGATCTCTAAACAAGGGAATAAAACAGGAACAAGTTTGGATAAAATTAGCCAGTTATTTACAATGATTAAATGTTTTAATCACACAAAGAAACTAGGTTTGGTGTCAATGTAGCTGAAACAGATAAAAAGAAACACAAAATAATCTTTCTTTTCTTCCCAAGGTAGTAGAATGATAAGAGAAATATACGCCAATATTTGTTACAAGCATAAATAAGGACTTTTTTGGGCAGTGGTGGGAAACAGCAAATTTGACTGGCAAATATCTAAGTATGGCCGTAGGACAAATTTTAAAATGTGTGACTCATGTAAAGTATATGATCCCTTTTTTGAGACTAAAGTAGGTACAAGTATAAAGAAATAGCAGGAAAAATACTTCACCTTAAGAAGTCTTAAGGTCATTGATGGATGAATGGATAAAGAAATTGTGGTAAACACACAAACAGGAACACTATTTGTTCATTAAAAAAAAAGGGAAATCGTGCCATTTGCAACATGAATTGACCTTGAGGGCACTACGCTAAGTGAAATAAGTCAGAGAAAAAGAAATATTACATGATCTTAGTTATATATGGAATCTAAACAAAGCAAAAACTGAGCTCATACACAGAGGACAGACTGAGGTGGGGGTGAAGGTGAGCAAAATAAGGGAAGGGGGTCAAAAGGTATGAACTTCCAGTTATAAAATAAGTAAGTTAAGATGTATAGTATGGTGACTACAGTTAATACTGTACTGTATATTTGAAAGTTGCTAATCTTAGAAATTCTCATCACAAGAAAAAAATTTAACTTTGTAACTACATATGGTGACATGTTAACTAAACTAATTGTGATCATTTCACAGTACACACAAATACCATTATGTTGTACACCTGAAGCTAATGTTGTATGTCAATTATACCTCAATTAAAAAAAAAAAAAAAAAAAGACTATCCCTTAAGTATTCAGAAATGTTTTTCTCCATGACTCAAGTTGTAAACTCGCAGTGTTCTAAAAGTATTCCTCAAGTTTTCAGGACCGAGAATACCAATTCCTCACTATCTCCAAACTTAAGACTCCTATCTTCCCCCACCAACTTCCCTCAATAGTCCTGACCTTTTGAACCTCAATTCCTTTTTTTGTTAATGTTTATTTGAGAAAGCGCGTAAGCGGGGGAGGGGCAGACAGAGGGGGGAACAGAGGATCCAAAGCCACCTCTGTGCTGACAAGCAGGGAGCTGATGCGGGGCTCTAACTCCCCAACCATGAGGTTATCACCTGAGCTCAACAGACTAAGCCACACAGGTGCCACCTGAACCTCAATTCCTTACTTCCAATCAGCGAATGGCCATTTCCACTAAGTTTCTCTACCATTATTTATTTTTTTTTTAATTTTTTTTTTCAACGTTTATTTATTTTTGGGACAGAGAGAGACACAGCATGAACGGGGGAGGGGCAGAGAGAGAGGGAGACACAGAATCGGAAACAGGCTCCAGGCTCTGAGCCATCAGCCCAGAGCCCGACGCGGGGCTCGAACTCGCGGACCGCGAGATCGTGACCTGGCTGAAGTCATACGCTTAACCTACTGCGCCACCCAGGCGCCCCATCTCTACCATTATTTAAATGACCAAACTTGGGGTGCCTGGGTGGCTCAGTCAGTTGAGTGTCTGACTTCAGCTCAGGTCATGATCTCCGGGTACATGAGTTCGAACCCCGCATCGGGCTCACTGCTGTCAGTACAGAGCCTGCTTCTAATCTTTGGTTCCCCTTTCTCTCTGCCCCTCCCCAGCTTGTGCGCTCTCAAAAATAAATAAAAATTAAAAAAAAAATTAAAAAAAATAAAAAGAAGAAGAAAGAAAGCATTAAAAAAAAAAAAAAGGCCAGAGCCCCAAATCAACTGTTTCCTTTACTTAATATCTAATTTGCATTAAGAATCTCCTAGTTAGCCAGTCTAATTTCAGACTCTTAGGTTCCCTTCATCTTCAAGTCTTTCTGTTACTATTTCCCTTTTACTTCTATCATTGCTGCTGCCTTAGTTCAGTCAATTATCTCACATCAGTACTGTTACAACAGTTTCATTGTTTTCTGCTTCACTATGTTATTTTACCCTGCTTAAAAATTTTGAGCTCATCCCAGCATGGCCTTGAAGATTCATCTCCAACGATTCAGGCTGTTTCAAAGCTTTCAATAATCGAAGTCATCTCTACTTATTCATGTTCTACTACCCCTTCATATATGCCTAACTAGTGATAGATTCACTCCGGACTACACTGTTTTTCTCACGTTTTGCTACTTGTAATGGAGCCATAGTAAGGGCTCAGAAACTGTACAAATGTGGATTCTAATTCTGGTTCTAGCAACCTGAATAGGGTTTATTTTCCATTTTTAAATTAGGGACATTCTCACATTACAACACTGTTTTGCAGAATAGAGAAGATGCACACACACACAAAATTATTCAACACAGTGGCCATCTCTTCTGTCCTTCAAAAGCTCTCAAGATCCACTGATTGAACAAATATTTGTCGAAAATCCACTCTATGACAACCGCTGTATATAAACATTGTAGCGATACAGTAAACAAGAGACGTAGTTTCTGCCCTCACAGAGTTCTCAGAGTGTAAAACATATGTTATTTTAATAATAATTATTGGGGCGCCTGGGTGGCTCGGTCGGTTAAGCATCCGACTTCGGCTCAGGTCATGATCTCGCGGTCCGTGGGTTCGAGCCCCGCGTCGGGCTCTGTGCTGACAGCTCAGAGCCTGGAGCCTGTTTCGGATTCTGTGTCTCCCTCTCTCTGTGACCCTCCCCTGTTCATGCTCTGTCTCTCTCTGTCTCAAAAATAAATAAACGTTTAAAAAAATTAAAAAAAAATAATTATTATTCAGATCAATGCTAATCTCTTAGCTATTTAGCTCATATCACTCTTCCAACTTTCAGCTTAAGACCCTTGATTCATTATAAATACCTAATCACATGCTACTTTTGCATTATCTAAATGTCTCTTGAGTATCTGACATCTTTCTAATTAGGCTGTAAACTCCTTAAGGAGTCTTTCTTTGTAAACATGAGAGTGCTTGCATACATAGTAGGCGTTCACACTAGTTAACCTAGAGGTTTCTCTCCAAAATCCAATTATCAGCCTGCCTACCCTGGAGTTAAGGCCATATTCACTTTGCCCTATCATCTTTCCAGTTATAAGACATGCATGAATACGCAACATTTCTCCTAAAATAACATTTCTACCCAGCAGCATCGTTGCAATTGGGTTTTCAAAAGCTTCAGAGTAATATCTCCCAGAGGGACGCTGGCCGGCAGCCCAGACAAGTCACCGTAAAGTAGAATTTATCCTGGTGAATTCATCAACATTTAGGGGCTGGCCCTCTCAGTCCTAAAAGGTCTCAATTTACGCACTAGTAGACCAGTTTCTCACAAGCAGATTCACACCCCTGACGTGTACAAAGATTGATGGAGTAAGAATAATCCCAAGTTCTTAGCTTCCAGCGTGGACAAAACTGGCAAAGGACCAGATACTTTGATTTTCCAGTCAACATATCATCTCTACACAGACAGTTTATCTGTCTATTATAAATAGAATGACAATGAGAAATAGAACTACCGATGAGAAATTGTTTAACTCTTAACGGCAATGAGTATACGAATCCTGTAGTTTGCATATTCAGTACTTGCCAGTTAGGCACAATAGGAAAAATAATCAGAAGGATCAAAGTAAAGGGGATGATTTGGCCCTTAACAGGAAGTAGGCTTTTTGAGACACATTAAAGATGACTTAAATAAATCGGAACCTATCCAAGGACTAGAAGATTCACTTTCATAAAGATGTCAGTTTTCCCCAAACTAATTTACGCCAGGGAGTCGCCAAGAGATGGAATCAGACTCTTTGTCCATAGGAAGCAACTAAGATAAAACAAAACTTCTCACGTCACCATCACTCCCCCTTTCAATCTGAAAAGTCCTCGCGAAGGAATACTCTTGGCTGACATTTAACGAAAAAGATCCATAAATCAAGAGCACTGGTTTTCCTCCGCGGCTCAAAACTGGTAAGAGAAAAAGAAGCTTCTGCGGCTTGTCCCCTTTCCCCCGAAAGACAAGTGATCTCGTAAGCAGTGCTGACAATAAAAGAAAACTGCTCCCAGAGAACAGGACAGGGCCGTGACGCCTAAGTGTCCTGGTTGAGAGATGCTCTACTTTTCAGGCGAAAGAGGCTGCTTGCTTCCTCCCTCAGCCCTCCGCAACGCCGGCAGCCGCCCTCAAACCTCCCAGAACGCCGCGCCGCCTCACGCCGTCGCCACCGGCGCTTTTTGCGGAAGCCTTGCCTCAGTTCGCTCCCCACTTGCGGGGTTGTTTTTCAGGCCCCTTTTGCTCTCTTGCTTCACCTTAGGAAAGGAGAAGACAGAGACTAATAGACCCAAATTGCTCACCGAGTTCACCGCGTCCTGCAGCTGTGTGAGGCGATCCGCCATGTTCCTCCCGTGAGCTAAGGAGGCTAATGCAGCTGCTCGTCCGCGATTGGGCAACTTCAGGACGCGTCGGGCCAATCATGGGGCAGAATTCTTGGAAGGGGTGGAGTCGAGAGGAACTCCACGCCCCACGAAGAGGGAGGGCGGGACTTTCCTGAGACTTTAGACTACCTCCAGCCGCGGAGGAGCTCTGCTCGGAGCAGTTTGAGTAATTTTATCATTGTTCCGAGTCCGTTCGTTTTTGGGTCCAACATACTGTTCTCGAGGCTTTGGGGTTTTAGACACTTTGGAGAGATTGTTAGATTCTGCGGTTTTAAAAGTAATTTTCCTTATCCTCCCTTGTATTCATTTTAAGGCATTGCCTTGAATACTTGCGTTAAGTTGCTTTGGTTTTCCAGGTGGACCACACAATACATGTACACAGCAGGCAACTCAAAAATATTTGGGGGGTCGCGATACCGATTCTAACTTCAAAAAAATCCAAATTAAAATTCACCAGGCCATCTTGGCTGCGTTAGGGTGCCTTCTCTGTTGCTTTGGGGGGGGGGGGGGTGAGGGCTACCTAAGTTGGAGACTGGGTGCGTGCTTTAATTCTCAGTGTGGGTGTGCTGGGTGAGCTGACACACATGGGCTGGAAAGCGTCCGAAACAATTAAATACTAAATCGAGCTGTATTGACTGTGTTGGAAGAGTATGGATGGAAAGGGAAGGTTTCCATGGGCAAAGGTGAGGCGGAAGAGGGGAATTTGGAGTTAAGAGGTAAGGTTTGACTGTAGATAACTAATAAGCACCTCTCGTTCGTGTGACAGAGAGGAACAGAAGGTTAGTGGAGTGGAGAGTGGAGGTTCCTGGAAAGCAAGCCTTACGTGTAGGTAGAGCAGGGGCAATTTTTAAACAGATACGGTATGCAATTTAGACTTAGCCTTGACATCTATTGAGGGTTTAAGTGTAAAGGAAGGTAGTAGAAACTTGGTATCTGGGAAGCCTGGCTGGCTGAGTCCGAGTGTGTGTGACTCTTTATTTTTGTTTGTTTTTTAATGTTTATTAAGTCTTGAGAGAGAGGCACACACAGTGCAAGCCTGGGAGGGGCAGAGAGAGAGGGAGACACAGGTTCCGAAGAAGGCTCCAGGCTCTGAGCTGTCTGCACAGCTGACACCACCAACCCTGAGATCACGACTTGAGCCAAAGTCCAACGCTTAACCGACTGAGCCCCCAGGGGGCCCCATGTGTGACTCTTAATATCCGGGTTCTGAATTTGAACCCCATGTTGGGTGTAGAGATTACGTAAAGAAAGACAGAGAGAAACTTGGTATCTAAGAAAAGTTGTAGCCTGAGGATAGTCTGGCAACAAGTGAGCCTGGAATCGGCAAATGACTGGTATGTGGACTTGAGACAACCTCATACACCTTCCTTCTTGGGCTGATTGTTCCTGATTACCCTACTGGAGTTGGGAGAGGGTAGGGGAAATTATACGTTGAGAACTCAGCTTGTTGGATTTACCCCACCCCTAGCTGGGATGCCCTACTTCTGCTTCACCACTACTTCTCCTCAATCCCCAATCTACATACCTGCTGGGACCTAATTAGGAACCTCTCCAGGTAAGGCACTTCCCCCCATAATGGGATTACAAGAGATAACTCTAATTTGTTTTAATTGTAATGTAGGATATTCTTGTGACTGACCTTTTCTTCTCACCCTCAGTTGAGAGTGTACCTTATTGAATGCTTGCCATGTACCAAGAAGTATGTTAGGTGCTAGGTTTGAATAAGCCAGGGGCTCATTAGGAGGAGGGCTTTGAAATTCCAATAATGAAATGGGTTGGGCCTAGACTAGGCTATTAACTCTGATGAGAGAAGAAGAAAGGCTCATTTTGAAGGAAATATTAACATGGGTTGGTGCCTGGTTAGATAATAGAGGGATGAAAGAGCCCATAAAGGAGAATACTGTTTTGTGGCCTGATTGAAGAAAACCTGGGCACCCACGGCAGAGGAACCACTTCAAGACAACTCATGTTGTGACTCAGTTATTGTCCTGTCATTATCTTCCTTACAGATTTTCAGTAGCTCCATAGAGACCTTAGGTTGATGTACAGCCATCTTGGCTTGGTTTTCAAGGTTCACTGTAATCTGTCTTTAGCAAACAAATCCAGCCTCCTCTCCCAATAATATTGTGTGAAATAATCAGATTATTCATCCACAGTCCCTGAACCCTTGGCTTTCCTGGGCTCTGTAAGCCTTTTCCGGCCATGGACACCTTTAAGAATCACATGAAAGCTACGGACCCTTTCCTCAGACCAGGCTCGAAATTTTTCATACATTTTAAAGGGGTTTATGAATCCCTTGAAGCTGTGGACTTCAGGAAAAAAAAAAACCCACCTTCCAAAAGCACTCCTTTGTATCTAGTTCAGGATTGCTCAACAGCAGCACTATTGACATTTTAGGCTGGATTATTTTTTCTGGAATGCTATCCTGCCCATTGTAGAATGTTTAGCATCATCACTGTCCTCTACCCATGAAGTGACAACAGCAAACTCCCCTTCCAATTGTGACAATACAAAATATCTCCAGATATTCCCAAATGTCTCCTGTGGGGCAAAATTTCCGCCAGTTGAGAGCTACTAGTCTACCTCTTTCCTTGTTGTTTACCTTTGTCAAAACAATTTCTTTGCCATCATTTAATTTATACTCATCTTTTAAAGTTTTACCTTTTTCATGTACAATTTAAGAATTACTGGAGTTCACATGGATCTCTCCTTTTTCTATTTTATGATTTTTACACTTTTTCATATGCTTTTTCATTTGCTTTTCTTGCATCCCCAACTGATTATATGGTTTGAAGAGTAGAAACCTAGTATTACATATTAAGTTTATTTATTTATTTTTTTAGTAATCTCTACACCCAATATGGGGCCCAAACTCACAACCCCAGGATCAAGAGTCCATGCTCTTCCGACTTAGCCAGGCACCCCAAGCTTCATATTATTAAAAGTTTCAAACCTATACAAAAGTAGGATAGTAAGGTGGACACGAATGTACTCATCACCCAGCTTCAGTTATCAACTCATAGCCAGTCTTGTGGTAAGTACTTTGATTTTTTCTTTTAATCTGTAGTGACTATCTATTTTTTCAGAAAAAAAAAATCTTTAACAACTCTTTAACTTAACATCCTAGACTCTTAACTACCTTTATTACCTACTCAGGCACAATTTACTAAACATCTAAAACATTCCAAGCACTGGGCTGAAATACTATAAATAAGCATTTAGTATACTAGACTCCCTTCATCCCCTTGTTGACCATCCACTCACCTTGTTTTAAACATTTCTGTTTTTTTAGAAAAACTTTCTGGAAACCTACACTAAGTTAATTGCTCCCAATCTTCATCACAATTGTTCCTTGTACTTTTATTATTGCACTTGGCATATTGAGGTGTAATTATTCATTTTTTAAAAGTTTATTTATTTATTTATTTAGAGAGCCGTGTGTGCACGTGTGTGTGTGTGCATGAATGCATGCATGCATGCCTGAGTGGGGGAGGGGCAGAAAGAGAGGAGAGAGAGAATCCTAAGCAGGCTCCATATTATCATAGCAGAGCCCAGTTTGTGGCTTGAACTCACGAACCATGAGATCATGACCTGAGCCAAAACCAAGAGTCAGACTGAGCCCACTAAGCCACTCAGGTGCCCCGAGGTGTGATTATTCATACATCACTAACTCACTACCATGAGCTCCTTGTGAACAGGAAGCATTTTAATTTTCTCTGTATTTCCAATACCTAGCACCCAGCATTTAGCACGGCACATAGAAGCCAATGAATGCATATTTGCAGACTAAATGAATAAATTTTCTAGCATAATAATTTCCATGTAATAGTTACTAAGTAAACATTTATTGGATTATATTTAATAAACACTGTCAAAACAATGTAACCCACAGAAACAAAAAAGTTGTTAAAAGAATTGAGCAAGTTTCACAGAATGCCTTTTCTGCCTCTCCCCTGGAGCCCTGTTCCCATCTCTATCCAAGATCTTGGGTTTTCTAAAAAAAAAATCTAGGATAGGTTGCTTTTCTTCCTTCCTTTTCTAAATTTTAAGCAGACTTTAAGGCTCTAGTTATCTGTATTTGGGGTTTGGGAATCTTCTCAGTTTTTGCATTTTCTTTCAATTCGTGGCATGAGAAACTTACCTGCAAAGCTCCTGAGCCAATTTGATTCATAGCTTTCCAGTGGAACTCTGACAAGAGCAAGGAACCTCAGCCAATATTTTTCTCAAGCTGTCACAGTATTTCAGGGCCAAGGTAATAAAGCCCTCTTCTGATTGCTGACACATCTGTCATCAGCTGTCCTCTGCAGGCAAAGGGAACTGCTATGCAAAGGTATGAAGGGGAGACAATGAATGGGGTTAGTTCAGGAAACTGAAATTAATTCAGTGGCTAACATAGAGGAATTAAATTTAATTGCAGCACGAACCTGGAGAGGTGGACAGGAACTACATCATGAAAACCATTGTGTCCTACTCAGGAAGGTGGACTGTTATCCTGAACGCTTTTATAAGAAAATCTTTAAAATTATACATATCTTTTAAAAATTAAAATTTTTTATTCAAAGCAATACCTGTTCAATGTTGAATTTTTTACAAAGTGCAGAAATGTGGAAAAATTATTCTTAATCCATTCACTCAGAGATAACTATTTTAAACATTTAGATATGTTGGGGTGCCTGGGTGGCTCAGTCAGTTAAGTGTCTGACTCGTGAGTTAGGCTTCGGTCATGGCCTCACAGTTCATGGGTTCAAACCCCAAATCGGGCTCTGCACTGACAATATGGAGCCTGCTTGGGATTCTTTCTCTCTCCCTCTCTCTCTCTTCTTCTCCCTGTTCGTTCATGTTCTCTCTCTCTCAAAATAAATAAATAAATTTAAGAATAGTAAACATTTAGATATGTTTTTATAAACATTTAGATATGTGCATATAAACATGAATAAAAAGAAAACAAGACAAAGCTCATACTACATATATTTATTGCTTTGTAACTTGCATTTTCATAAATACTTCACAATCAGTTGTCTTCTAAAACATGATTTTTGAGAAACATTTTTTTTTCTTTGAGAGAGAGCACATGCTTTCGCGTGGGAAAGGGGCAGAGGGAGAGAGAGAATCCCAAGCAGGCTCCATGCTCAGTAGGGAGCCTGACACGGGTCCATCTCACAATAGTGAGATCATGACCTGGGCCAAAATCAAGAGTCAGACACTCAACTGACTGAGCCACCCCAGGGACTTTTTTTTGTTTGTTTATTTAACTTTTTTTTTTAATTTAACTTTTTTTAACTTTTAACTTTTTTTAAATTTAACTTTTTTAAAATGTTTATTTATTTTTGGGAGAGCATGAGCAGGGGAGGAGCAGAGAGAGAGGGAGACACAGGCTCCAAAGCAGGCTCCAGGCTTCTAGCCATCTGCACAGAGCCCAGAGGCAGGGCTTGAACTCACAAACCGCAAAATCATGACCTGAGCCCAAGAGGTCGGAGGCTAACTAACTGAGCCAGGCGCCTCAGGGAGCCTCCCCCTCTCCAATTTAAATTTTTAAGTAGCCAAATCTACCAGTCTTTTCCTTTATTGTTTCCTCCTTTGCTTTTTTTTTTTGTTTAGAAAGTTCCTCCCCTGAGGAGGCACCTGGGTGGTGACCCAGTCCATTGAGCATCTGACTCTTGATTTTGGCTCAGGTCAAGATCTCACGGTTTGTGAGTTAAGCCGGGCTTTGCACTCAGAGTGCTGAGCCTGCTTGGGATTCTCCCTCTCCCCTCTCTCTCTGCTCCTCTCCTCAGTTTTGCGCACGAGTGCTCTTTCTCTCTCTCAAAATAAATAAATAAACTTAAAAAAATTTCCTCCCCTGAATGCTTCTAACCACTTCCTGTTTGGTGCGTTCAGATTCAAATAGATTCTTGCTTAAATAAACTCTTTGGGAAAAAAAAAAAAGGTTCCCTCCATTCTGAGATCAAGTTTTTTTGTTTTTGTTTTTGTTTTTTTTAAAGCATTTTTTTCTTCTAACTCTCTTATGGTTTTATTTAATACTTCAGGATTTCATTTTGATAGGGTGAGATAGGGTTCTAATCCTGCCTCCCCAATAGGGTGCAGTTAATAAGTTATCAGTTTATTAAATCCATCCTTTGATTCAAATGCTACCCTTATTATAATTGTTCTTATCATCCTGAGATTTCATCTATTGAGGGTTACAGGAATGAGAGCATTTGGGGCAGTGAACAAACACCATAGGGATAGACAGTGCCACCAAAGTCATGAACATTTGGACCAGGAAGAGGGAAAACGGGAAAAATGTTGTGCCTGTTTGGATTATGGTGATTGCTATAGGTTTTTAATTTAGTAGTGGAATAATCGAATATGTATTTTTCAAGAAAGTTGCCCATTAAAATGTCTAAATGAAAAATCTGAAGAGCAGGCAAGAGAAAACAGAGCAATCTTCCCCCAAATAACTGAGTCTATAAACGTAATTCCACAATCAGCTCACGAGCCATCTGTCACATGGACTACTGTACTTTAAACATTGCTCATATATAAAATTTGGGAGAGGAAGTTGGGTTATTTCGAGGATATTTCGCTTAGAGAAAATGAAACTTTATTTTTAAATGTGGTGCTCATCACTAATGTACTAATCCGTGCACAAATTCAATTCCTTCCTGTATTTTCATACTAACGTCAGCCTGAACAACTAAGGGAAACCCCATTGTTTGTGCGTCTTGAGCACCGGATTCCTTCCTGTTTTCCCTTTTTGCAAACGGCAGTTAAACACGGGAACAGGAGCCCGGAGACGTTAGCCCGCAACAGAAAGTTATTTTTTACTCTAACGGCGGTTTTCGTAACCGGGAAAGATACAAAAGTGCGATGTGCAGGTTACACCACAGAACTTCCCCGGGTTTCCTCTACTCCCCACTCGCGCGCGGGCACGTCGGGACTCGCTGGGTGAGCGGCGCTCAGCGACGCCGCCGGGCGCCGGGAGGAGGCGCGCGCGCCGGCTGGAAACGCCCCTCGGTCTCCGCCGGCCGTGGAGGGTACCCGCGGCGGTGACGTAAGGGGGGCGGGGAGAGGCGCAGTATGGGGCTGCGGGGTTTTTGCCGGAACAGGAAACCTCTCCGCGGGTGGAGGCGTGCGGCTGGCGTTGCACGCAGGCGCTGCGGGGCTGGCAGGTGTGCGGCGTGGGCACCTCGAAAGTGATGGAACTCGGAGCGAGCGCCCCCGGGTAGCGCCGGTGAGGCTGCGGGGCCTGGCCCGGGCAGCCATGGGTCTCCTTCGCCTGCTGGTTCTGGCGATGCTGGCGTCCAAACCCGGTGTGACCGGTGGAGCCGAGGCCGTCGGGAACGCCAGCGAGGGTAAGGTCATGGGCGCCTCACTTATGCAACCCAAAGTTGGGTTTGCATTTCTTGCAAGGTCGCAGCCCTCTTCGGGGTCTGTCCGTCTAGCAGGGCAGTTGGTGAGTTCAGACCCGGTGGGAATCGATCAGGGTCCTTTCCTGCAGAAGGAAACTCGATGCTAAGGAGGCCACACCGTCAACCTCCTAATTTAGGCTGGGCAAATGGGGAGAGGTAAGTAACTCTCCTGTTCAGACACGTTTTTATCTCCCTTTGAGAGAAGCCATGTTTGTAAGTTTAATTTAACACATTAAAACACCTCTGCTCTCCAGTGGTATATCTGAGCCCTTGGACAGCGAGGTTTGGTGCAGAACTAAGGGCTCTATGAATGATGTTCCTCCGAGCTGCAGAGGTTTTTTACACTCCAAAATCTGGATGCTTTCACATTGGTTAGGCTCTGCGGAGTGTGAAAGGAAAAGTAAACCCAGAATGGGACTTTGGATGGTAGGGCATGTGCTTGGTGAATAGCTCGTGGTTTGTTAATATAAACCGTAAAAAAAGCACTAATTGTGCTAGGCTGATGGTAATCATGTGCTTTTCCGTGAGGTTAATCACATTCTTTTATTTTGAGCTTAAGAGACCAGTTGCAGTTTTGAACCAGTGTATTTTCTGAATAGTGTGGTTGTGTTCCTCACTGCTCATGTTTGGAAAGCTCTTGTGCAAACTGAATCGTAGAATCGCTGCAGAGGACTTAAGGCCAGAGCTGAAAAGGGCCGTTATATTTTTGCAGAAAAAATAGCCTTGTTAATAATATGGCATTAGCGTTCACCACGTGCTGTATGTGCCAGGTGCTTTCCATGGCATTGTAATTTAATCCTCACAACCCCAGGAGGTAAATTACTCCTCCTTGCTTGGCAGAGGATGAAGCTGAGGCCCTGGGTTTTGCTAAATACACAGGTGAACAATTGCTAGGGGCACAGGTGATATTTGAACCCAAGTGTGTCTTGCTGCAGTTTTAATTTGCATGGCCCTTCCACTTCAACAAAGCTGCCCTCCAATAAGAATATTCTGTTTAGTATGGTACTTTACCCTTAATTCTGTGAATTCTCATTCCTCAGAATAGCCTTATGAGGCAGGTAATGGAGATGGTATCTCCATTTTAACAGGTGGAGAATTTGAGAGATTGAATTTGTAGTTGATCAAGGCTCCTGAGTCAGGAGGGCTGTGGTCCACATCTTTTCTAGTTCTGTACTTTTGTATTTAATACCTATGTTTGTGTTATCCGTAGTGCTAAATTTAAGGTAGCAGGCCATTTGTATACTTAGTTGAAAATGATCTCTTTTAAAAGGTGTGAAAGGTAGTATGTACATTTATGTGTGTCCTTTCAGCTTCTGGGGCTAATGAAAATTCATAAGACATAAATGAAAAATGGCGAGGGGCAGTTGAATGCCAACCAACTTAAGTATCTGAACTGGTTTTTTTTTTTTTTTTTAATAGTTCATCTGAAGAGAGTTATGACAACTAAGCTTTCACAGATCTAGAATTTGTGTCAAAGCACAGAGAGGTAAATTTTAGTAAAAAAAAAAATAGAGTTGGATAACTTTAAGGTTTGAGTTTAGGATCTGATTGGGAAAGGAAAGGAGAAGATTAGGATTAGGCAGCTATTTTTAGAAAGAAATTGTTAGAAAGAAGAATTACCCTGGGTAAGAATGGAGGGGGCATATGAACAATAGAAAAGAGTGCCTGACTGTGGGTTGGTTAGATGGCAGAAAACATCTTTGGCAGAAAAAGCCGAGCCATTGTTTTTGAGAGGAGAGCCTTGGCCTGAGTGCTCTTGCTCTGTCTCCATGTTAGCCATTTGTCTGTAATATCGTTTGATGTGCTGTCTTTTTCCTTCCCACTCCCAAAGTCATAAGATCTAATTATGCCTCATAAAATGTTGCTAGCGAATCCTTTTCCAGATGGCTTAGAGGAGAAGTTAAGTTCCTGTTAACTTATTCAGGATATATTTTGGATACATGTCTGTCTTTGAGTAGAAATTAAATGCACTTTCTGCCAGACTGTATTGTTAAAGTCTTGATTTTCAGTATTTTTCTTTGTCACTCCGTGGAAGTCTCTTTCTCACTTTGATGCTTACGCTGGACATGTATAGTTTATTGGTAGGGCCAAATTGAATGTCTGATGTCTTTTTCTTTTTTTTCTAAATAAGATGAGCTTCTGAAATACTGGAAAGCTTATGGAAGTTAATAACAATATTTTATTGTGTAGCATTGGACAGCTTGAAATTGTTTTCCCTATGTGTTTTATACTTTCAGCAGCCAAATGATGTATGCAGTATGTGACCTCCATTTTGCTGTGGGGAAACTGAGGCCCAGAGGAAGTAAATTACTTTCCTGAGGACATAAATCATATACCATTTATTGTGTGCCAAATATGTGACTGGTACTGTACTAGGCACAAGAATGTCAAATAAAACAAAGCCCTGCATAGCCAAGAGTCAAACCACAAATGGTTTGGTGAATATGCAGTCTTCTATAAAAATTGTGAAATGGCAATTAGATTGCCAAGGTAACACTCACAAAGGATTTTCACACAGAAGTTAGGTTAAAGATAACTAAGAATAGGAAAAAAAAAATTATCTTTTCCTAATTCATTAAACATTGTGTTAGGAGTCCTCAGACCTGAATGAACATTAGAATCACTTGGAGAACTTTTTAAAAAGGCAGATTGGTGATTAGGCAACTAGAAATTAAAATTTAAAAGAAAAAATGAATTTCCAGTAGCATCAGGAAATATGGGATATTTAGGGATAGTTGTAATGGAATATGTAAAGATCTCTACAGAAAAAAACCATACAACATTCTTGAGATAAATTGAGAAGCTAAGTAGAGGGATATCTCAGATTCATAAATTAGAAAATTTTGTGTTATAAAGGTATCATTTCTCCTTAATACCTTCGTTGCCATCCCAAATTCCCAGCAATTTTTTGTGTGTGTGTGGAAATTGACAAACTGCTTTCTGAAATTTATATGGAAATGAAAAATGGCCAAAAATAGTCAAGATAATCTTGAAGAGAAAGAACAAATTTGGGGGCAGAAATTAAAACAAGGTAATATTGGTGTTAGGAGAAACAAATAGACCACTGGAATACAAGTCAGAGTCCAGAAACAAACCAACAAATGTGGTGACTTATGTGAAAAGTCGGATTGCAGAGTAGTAGGGAAATGCTGGTATTTTCAATAAAGGTTGCTGTGTCAACTGGGTATACATATGGAAACATGAACCTGTTAACCCCCTGCCTTATACCACATATAAAAATCAATTTTAGACTTATTTTTTAAATTTTAGATTGATTTTAGACTTAAATATCAAAGGTAAAACAAAGGTGTAGAAGTTAACATGGGGAATATAGCTTTACAGTCTTAGAATATGTTGGCAAAGATTGGGTTAGAATGACACAAAAAGGACTAAGCATAAGAGAAAACCCCAAGAAATTGGACTACATTAAAATTAAATCTCCTGTTAATGTAAAGGTAGCAACTTACAAGAATGGGAGATTTACCCATGATGTATAAAGAACTAAAATTCAATCAGGACAGTCTGATTTTTTTTTTTTTTTTTTTTTTTTTTTTAAATTTTTTTTTTAACGTTTATTTATTTTTGGGACAGAGAGAGACAGAGCATGAACGGGGGAGGGGCAGAGAGAGAGGGAGACACAGAATCGGAAACAGGCTCCAGGCTCTGAGCCATCAGCCCAGAGCCTGACGCGGGGCTCGAACTCCCGGACCGCGAGATCGTGACCTGGCTGAAGTCGGACGCTTAACCGACTGCGCCACCCAGGCGCCCCGACAGTCTGATTTTTAAAATGGACAAAAGTCTTGGGGTGCCTGTGTGGCTCAGTCGGTTGAGCCTCCAACTTCAGCTCAGGTCATGATCTCACGGTTTGTGGGTTCAAGCCCCACGTTGGGCTCTGTGCTGACAGCTCAGAGCCTGGACCCTGCTTTGGATTCTGTGTCTCCCTCTTTCTCTGCCCTCCCCTGTATGCTTGCGCGCTCGCTCTCGCTCGCTCGCTCTCTCTCAAAAATAAACAAAATGTTAAAAAAATTGTTTTACATAAATAAAACGGACGAAAGTCTTGAACACAGACCCTTTTACAAAGAGAATATCTAATGGCCAATAAGCAAACCAAAATGTTCTTAACCTCTTTAGTGGGAAAATGCAAATTGAAATCACAGTGATATACCACTGTGCACCCGGAAGAGATACAGATGATACCAAGTGTTGGTGAGACTATTGGGCAGCCAGAATACTCTTCCACAGGTCGACGGAGTGTGAATTGGCAAAACCATGCGGTGTAACTCTTTGGTAGTATCTACTAAAGCAGAGCATAAGTATACCCTATTACCTGATGATTCTACTCTTATGATCTACCCAATAGAAATGTGTACATATGTGTACCAAAAGACGTACAAAAAAATGTATGGAGTTCATTTTATAATTCATAACTCCAAACTAGAAATAATCCAAATGTTGATTACAGAAAAATAGATAAGTAAATTGTGGTTTATTCCTTTCAAGAAGTATATAACAATGAGAATGAATAAATCGTGGTTACTTGTAGTAGCTTAGATGAATTTCACAGATGGTATTGATTTTTAAAAAGCTAGAAAGAAAAGAATTCATCCTGTATGATTCCACCTAATTTCAGAAACAGACAAAGCCCATCAATTTGTTTGAAGTTAGGATCACAGTACCTCTGGGCCGGAGGGAAGGCTTAGTGATAAAAACGGGCCACAAGACCTCTAAGATGGTAGAATGCTGTTTCTTCACCTGACAGTGTCAACTATGTGCGCTTCTCTTTATGTATGTTATTTCTTTTCTTTTTTTTTTTTTTTAATGTTTATTATTTTGAGAGAGAGAGAACGCACACACACATGCAGGGGAGGGGCAGAGAGAGAGGGAGAGAGAATCCTAAGCAGGCTCTGAACTGTCAGTACAGAGCCTGACATGGGGCTTGAACCCATGAACTGAACCCTGAGATCATGACCTGAGCCAGTATCAAGAGTCAGACACTTAACCAACTGAGCAGCCCAGGTGCCCCTGTATGTATATTATTTCAGTAAATGTTTTTTAACTGACACTTGGACCCTAACCCCTTGGATTTTTATTTAACTGGTCTGGATAGGGGCTTAGGCAGCAATAGTTTTTAAAAAGCACCTCCAGATGATTGTAATACACAGCCAGGGTGGATAACCACTGTATGAGAATTTCCTTCTAATAAGGACACCTTAGGAGTGCTATAGAAAATTTGAAAGCGTGCAAAGAAAAAATTATTTACAATACACCCCCAGAGGCACCTCCTTTTAATACCCCTACTTATTTTGTCAAGTGATCAGTTATTTAAATTATGAATGCAGGGGCGCCTGGATGGCGCAGTCGGTTAAGCATCCGACTTCAGCCAGGTCACGATCTCGTGGTCTGTGAGTTCGAGCCCCGCATCAGGCTCTGGGCTAATGGCTCGGAGCCTGGAGCCTGTTTCTGATTCTGTGTCTCCCTCTCTCTCTGCCCCTCCCCCGTTCATGCTCTGTCTCTCTCTGTCCCAAAAATAAAAATAAAAAACGTTGAAAAAAAAATAAAAAAAAAATTATGAATGCAGTGTCTCTTTTGTTATCTGGCATCTGCCTGGTTCTTGCTACCGGTATTTGATTAGGGAAAGAGGGTGAGTGAGATGTCATCTTTTCATAACTTTTGGAAATCCAGGAAGTAATAGATGAAAGTTGTAACCAGGTGTTTTTATTGAAGTCAGAAGCAGAGACTGTAACTTAATGTTTTGGTCCTGATCATTATATATTTTCACATGGGCTGTTTGTTTTCTTCTGATTTTCTTAATGAGAACAAGACTTCTTAGGTGATTTAACCATTGAAGATCAAAGGTGATCTGTTAACACTGTCACAGCAAAAACCTCAAATAGGTTTTACTGCCTGATATGTGTATATGCTTTCTAGAAGACTCTTTCACAAAAACAACTATTATTTTCTATTTATGCTGGAATGGTAACAGCCTATATGTTCATCAGTAGGGGATTTGTTGAATAATTAATGGTTACATACAGAATGGAATATTATATAACTTTTAAAATGGTAAAGCTAGTGGGAATGCCTGCTGGTACAGCCACTCTGGAAAACAGTATGGAGGTTCCTCAAAAAACTAAAAATAGAACTATCCTATGACCCAGCAATTGCACTCCTAGGCATTTATCCAAGGGATACAGGTATGCTGTTTCAAAGAAACACATGCACCCCAGTGTTTATAGCAGAGCTATCCACAATAGCCAAAGTATGGAAAGAGCCCAAATGTCCATCAATGGATGAATGGATAAAGAAGGTGTGGTGTATATATATACTATGGAGTATTACTCAGCAATCAAAAAGAATGAAATCTTGTCATTTGCAACTACGTAGATGGAATTAGAGGGTATTATGCTAAGTGAAATTAGTCAGAGAAAAGTATCATATGACTTCACTTATATGAGGACTTGAAGAAACAGATGAACATAAGGAAAGGGAAACAAAAATAATATAAAAACAGGGAGGGGGACAAAACAGAAGAGACTCAAAAATATAGAGAACGACAGAGGGTTACTGGAGGGGTTGTGGGAGGGGGAATAGGCTAAATGGGAAGGGGCACTAAGGAATCTCCTGGAATCATTGTTGCACCATATGCTAGCTAATTTGGATGTAAATTAAAAATAAAAATAAAATGGTAAAGCTAGAATTATTTGTATTGATGTTCAGAGATAAGTATGTCCTATTAAATGGGCTGTATCAGACATATTTATATTTCTTCTTCCATCTATGTAGATAGAAATATTACATGATATCTAAGTCCTAAAAGATGTATATCGGTGTGTTAATAGTGATTATTTCTGCACAGTATACTTGGATGGAGGTATTGATTTTCTCTACATTTCTTACCTTTCTATAATAAGGGTTATATATTGTCTGGACAAATAAGGGTTGTATATTGTCTGGACAAATATTACCAATTTACAGGAAAAACAAAATGAGTGACAAGAGTGTTGAGAGTGTCATCATTTTGTCTGGGGTGTGTTCCTGTTTTATAAATTTGAGATGAAGTGTTGAGGTAGAACCTGTGTTTTGAGTGCCATCAAGAATGGAAATTTAAAAAAAAAAATGGAAGTTTTTCAAATTGTGCAGTTTCTTTCTGATAAGAACCTCTCACTGTCACTACAGAAATTTGATAAACAGTGATATATGTGAAGAAACGAAAAATCACTTAATATGTATTCATATACTCACAAGGATACCTACTTTCAGTACCCCTATTTACTTTAAGTTACCAGCTGTTTAATTATGTATTTCAATTTCTGTGGTCCTGTCTTTCCTTACTGCCTTTTAAAGCACTGAAAACTTTGGTTTTCCAAGTCTTTCTGAGTTGTGATTTATTTTCACCCCTGTGTGATAGGTTAAGGGAAGGCTAAGAAAAGCTTGACACAGGACTTCACTAGGTGGTATCTTTAATCTCTTCCAGGGCTTCTAAAGGTTCTGCATAGAGTCTTGATTCAAGGCCTGTGTAAGGGGAGATAGACACAGATTATCAAAACCATTTCTAAGATATACTTAGGGGCAAATTTAGTGACAATTACAGAAATCTTGGGTAACCTTTACAAATTTACTTGTACCAGTTTTGGTCACAGTACCCAGTAGGTGAGCAAGTAGTCCATAAGTACTTCATAAATATTTGTCAAATAGAGAAAATGGGGAAGAAAAGGGAAAAACTAAAACAAAACAAACAAATACAAAGACTGGAAATACTACTAGAAGAGGCAGGATGGTAAATGAGCTGAGTGCTACACCTGACGCTACTATAACACTGTTATGTTAACCACACTGGAGTTAAAAGAAATGCAAAGTGAAAAATGAATTGAGTGCTTTGGACAGATAGTTAAATGATGGAAATCCAATTAATTCCTGGGAAAACAAACATACTGTTTTTAGTTTGACAGGCTAGAATTTGTGGACATTTTTAAGACTTGGAAGACAGGATAGATGGGACCCAAATACATTACATGCAATGTTTTTAGGGCCACTTACTGAGATCCGCTTAATTTTATGTATAATTTGGTTTCCTGATAAAATAATCATGATAATGGGAAGGCCTGGAAAATGTAAAAAATTTTTTCTTGTTTCCCTTTATAAAAAGGAAAACAAAAAACTCTCTCACATTTTCTAGACTTTCCTACCCAGATTTTGTTAAATACGTCCTGATATTTTTACCTGTATTCTGGCTGGAGTTTTGTTCTACATAAAATGTAAAATGTGTTTCCAGTAACATAAATAGAAGGAAATATACCATCTTCATTTGTCATTGTTACCAGTATTAAAATTTTCTCTGGAGTTGTAGAAATTAAATCATAACTACAAATAGCTTTTTTTCTATCACTTATAAAAAGTTATGAAGGTAATATAATGGCATCAGTGGAATTTGGGGAATTTATGGAGAGTAACCTTTGATCTCATTGTAGGATTCTTTGTATGTTCTGTTCAGCTTTTTTGGTTAGCCATTGTTAGTCTTTTTTTTTTAATCATCCAGAAGTAGTACTTGTATTAAAAAAAAAAATGTTGAAAATTAGCCCATTTGGGAAATGGTGCATAAAAATGGGTTTGAAGTTATTTAATGTCTGGGGTATTCTCCTTTGCCACCCACTGACTTTAATTTCCTTTTAAAATAAAACCGTTCCACTATGGAATGCTAGTGACCTATAATCTATCTCACCAACTCTTTCATCTTTATTAAATTTAAATCTTTTTTTCTACTTTATTTATTTTTATAGTTTATTTTTTTGAGAGAGAGAGCACAAGTGGGGGGAAGGACAGAGGGAGAGTGAGGGAGAGTCACAAGCAGGGTCCCTGCTCAGCACAGAGCCCAACACAGGGCTCAATCCTAAGACCCTGGGATCATGATCTGAGTTGAAATCAGGAGTCGGATGCTTGGCCGACTGACTGAGCCACCCAGGCGTTCCAAGTTGTTTTTAACCTCAGTGTATTCATAGTTGTCAGTACCTCCTCAAGGTTAAACCTTAAATTCGGGGGCCCTTGTTTTTTAATTTTTTAGTTTTTTGAATTTTTAAAAAAATAAACTCTGGGGGCGCCTGGGTGGCGTAGTCGGTTACGCGTCCGACTTCAGCCAGGTCACGATCTCGCGGTCCGTGAGTTCGAGCCCCGCATCAGGCTCTGGGCTGATGGCTCAGAGCCTGGAGCCTGTTTCCGATTCTGTGTCTCCCTCTCTCTCTGCCCCTCCCCCATTCATGCTCTGTCTCTCTCTGTCCCAAAAATAAATAAACGTTGAAAAAAAAAATTAAAAAAAAAAACAAAACTCTGTACCACAAAAGGCTTGATCAGGACAATCAGAAGTCTCATGCTTTACTGACTGAGCCAGCCAGGTGCCCCCCAGGGCTCTATTTTGAATAATTATTATCGCTGCTGCAGTGGGAGATTTTTCTGGGTTCGAGGAGCTGGACACCTTGGGCATTCTTGAACATCCTCAGGCATCCTCAGCACTCTAAGTATTGCTCACATCTTTTGAAACACCTCTCTTCCATTTTCTCAGTTCCACCATTTACTAGCTGCTTCCCCTCTTTAAGCCAGTTTGTCCTCATCGGTAAAATAGGAGTAGTAATATTATTTATCTCCCCAGGTTTTTTGAGAATTAAAATAAGCAATGCATGTATGTTTACATATGTGATTTCTACAAATTGATATTGCAGGTTCAGATGTTACAATGAAATGTTTCTCCCATTGCAGGTCTTCTTGAATTTTCTGTAGGGAAGTTTAGATACTTCAAGCTCAACAGGCCCTTTCCAGAGGATGCCATTTTGCGTCATATTTCCAGCAATGTGTCTTTTCTTATTTTCCAAATACACTCACAGTATCAGAATACAACAATTTCTTTTTCTAAGGTAAGTACAGAGAGTTATTTCTTAAACACCATATTTGAGGGTCTTGTATTTAGTATAAACATGAGAATTGCATTCCTCTTTATGTTTAACTTTATGCCCTTAAAAGAAAAAAATCAAGATTGGATCCAGTCAACTTAGTGATTTAGACTGGCTAAGAGGCATGTGTCTGTGTGTCTTGGGCCTTTTTTTTTTTTTAATTTTTTTTTAAATGTTTATCTTTGAGAGATAGAGACAGAGTACAAGAGGGGGAGAGGCAGAGAGGGAGAGAGGGACACAGAATCCAAAGCAGGCTCCAGGCTCTGAGCTGTCAGCACAGAGCCCGATGCAGGGCTTGAACTCATGAACTGTGAGATTGTGTCCTGAACTGAATTCAGAGGCTTAACAGACTGAGCCACCTAGGCGCCCCATCTTGGGCCTTTCTTGAGTGTGGTGACCTCTGACTTAAAGAGGGGGTGGGAGAGTGCTGAATTTGGGGGGAAGGGTGGGCTCTGCCAGATGTCTCCTATCTGCATGCGATTTCTCACCTTTTCTTACTCTCTTGGGTCCTTGATGATTTTTACCTCTGAATACGTTTTAATGGGTTTCCGTCATTGTGCAGCCATTTAGTGTTTACTAAGATTACTAAGACACTTGTAGGTTCAACTTTATTCTTTGGAATCTCACAGAAACAAAAGAAGCCCAACACCCAGGTCATCTAGCCTAGTGCTGTGCTTCCAGGAGCATTTAAGACTATTTTAGAGATCATCACTAAACCCTTTAACCTCAGCCTCACCTTTGGGAAGTGTTTCAGATGCCCTAGATTAGCTTAACTCATTAAGGAACTGCCATTTACATTAACCTTTTATAAATCTATTTTTATTCAGCCTATATGATCCCCTTGCACTAATAAACGCATTTCAACGTGTATGAAATCATGCTGCTTTTTATTCGTCCTAAGCCTATCTATTGTTATAAGCCTATCTTTTAATATTCTGAAATTTGCTAAACTAAGTGGTCTTAGTCCAATTCATATATATTCTGTAGGCACTGGTCATACTACCTTTCATACTAAATATTTGGTATACTTGCATTCTTTTCCCTGCCATAAAGTTTTTGAGATAGTGCATTTGGTAGTTTAATAGGCTAGAAATAAAAGAGTTTGATCAAGGAGAAGAAGGAGTTAATTATATAAATTGCAAGAGTTAATGGTGTTTATGACCCCCACTCAGATTTTGCCAGAGTAGAGATCAAAGCTTGTTAAATGTTTTAACTTTCTTAGAAGGAAAAATCACGCCAGTTCCTCAGGGAAACCAAGTTTTTTTTTTCTGGCACTAAAATCCAAAGGAAACTTCCTATTCAGGCCCTTTCATAGGAGACATAGTAAAATGCCACACAGATGATTTCTTTAATAACATCAGAGCAAAGACAACATTTGAAAGAAGAGAAAGGATTGAGAAAAAAGGGATTTACTTTTTTTTGCATGCTTACTAGGGGCTAAGTCGATGATTCTTAAGCCCTTCTGGGGCCATGGACTTTGAATCCACTGAAATCTCTGGACCCTCTACCCAGCAAAACATGGATACATTTGTATAATTTCATGGGCACCTCTGGAAATTCATTGGGCCTCTGCGGCTCCTAGTTAGGAACCCCTGTGTTTGGTTTCCATGTAATTAATTCTCACAACAGCTCAACAAAGTAGTCTTAATGCATGTTTTTACGTTTGAGGAAACAGCTTGGACAAAGGAATGTCCACATAACTATGTGACTGAAGTGGCCTGAATGAACAGCATGTTGGGCCTCCGTTTTTATGTAGAGCAGATTTTAGTTATCCTGAATTATAATCATCTTCCTTTCTTGGATGGGCCATAGTTGTCACTCTATTTATACTCCTGAGAAACTGATGACCAGAATTGCACATAGCTCTAAAGATGAGTGGTCCGTGTGAAGAGAATAGTGTCTGTTTCCAATACCCTTCCGGAGGAAGTGTGGCACTTTGGGTTGTTTTAGGTCATCAGAGCAGGTGTTTCTTTGAAACTGTTGACTCTGCAGTTCCTCAATTAGTATTTGAGTCATTTTCCCTTAGGCTTGTCAAGTTGAAACCCATCTGACGCTTTTTCCTCGCTTTTTCTTAGCTTTAAGAAAACACTCTGAATCTACTACCTCTTAACTTAGTATTTTGTTATTCAAAAAGCTTTCCAGATTGTTGGGGTGAAGGGATGGAGTTAGGGGATGGTTGAGTGGAAGAATAAGGAGGATAATCCTGATTGTGATGATGGTTCCACAAGTGTCTATGTATATCAGTACTTACATAGCATTTTATTTACTTATTTAGGCTTATTTATTTTGAGAGAGAGACAGCGTGAGTAGATGAGGGGTAGAGAGAGAGAGACGGAGAATCCCAGACAGGCTCCGCCCTATCAGCACAGAGACTGAAGCAGGACTTGAACTCCCGAACTCATGACCTGAGATCATGACCTGATCCAAAGTCGGATGCTTAACCAACTGAGCCACCCAGGCGCCCCTATAGTATTCTTTATGTGTAGTTTATAATATATCAGTTATAGCTCATTTTATTTAAAAAACTTTCCAGTTTAGGGACAGTGCTCATCTTTTTGTCTTTGTAGTGATAGTTAATTTGTATATTGGACCTACGAGATGGAGGCTGGCTCACTGGCCCGGTTCATATCACAAATCTAAACCTGAGTCAACTTGCACTTCTCCTGTCAGATAAACCCAGCATGCTAGTCACAGTGCTACAACTCTGCTTTAGCTAGCTAGCTTTAGGAAATAGGACCTGCTAGCCTTTATAAGGAAATCCCTGACGTCCTAGCCAAAGTGAACTATAAAACTCACTTTTGCCCCCAGTGCCTCAGGAACAGTGCTCCACTGCTTGTAAGGCACTGTTCTCCCCCAGTCTGTGGGTTGTTTTTCCTTGAATAAAGGACACCAAACTCTCTACTGAATTGTTTTTTCTTTTGACAGTAGTCTTAGTACTTCACATAGGAAATCTTAATTTGGGGAATTGAAAAACTTGAGAATTTCACTGTGCATCTGCTATTCCTATCAAAGGTCATATACTTCAGTAGTTCTTCCATGTGTACGTGTGTGCACCCATATATAGACATGAAAAGAATTCTTTAATTATATAAGGAAGGTCTGTGTTTGTTCTTGTTTTGAGAAAGTTTGAAATAGGACATGCATACTAGATCAAGTCTGGAATTTAAATATTTCGCTCAACTCCTTATTCATGATGATTCTTTTTTACCTTATTGCAGACTCTCCTTCCCAATACCTCAGGGACAGGCACTGACAAAGGACTGGTTTTCATTCTTAGACCAGAGCAGAGTATGTGCACTTTGTATTTGCAGACTTTAGATGCTGAGCCTGTCCAAAACATGGCCATTCCACTCTCCTATTCAGAAAGAGGTAACCTTCCTGTTTTTGACTTTCTATTTACTCTCCAGATTGTGGAACTTTTTCATGAAAATTCAGGGGAAACTATAATCCTCTTAAAAGTGTTTATTGTAAGTACAGTATATTGGATCAAAGATTTTAACAGCAAAGGAATCAGAGCATGATGATTGAAAGCCCAGGTAGGGGCATAGGAGAATGCAGTCATTAAAAAAAAAAAAAAAAATTTAAGGAGCCCTTGAAAAAGCATTAACAGAAAGGCAAGGTACAGTCCTTAACACTTTACCTGTTTATTCCAGGCAGAGGAAGGCATGGGAGAAGAATGGAGAGTATTTAGAGAATGGCAGAATATTGGGTGTGGCTGGAGCCAGAGTGTGAAGGGCTTTGTGTACAATTTAAGGTTTACATTCTATTCTGAAGGAGCGTTGCGCTTTTAAGCAGAGGAATGATCTGTATTTCAGCTATCAGAAAATTAACTCTAGAAGCAGTGTGGGGAGTATTTGGAGAGGGCATAGCAGAGTCAAGACTCAGCATACCTTTAAGCGCTCAAAGTGAGAAGGTGTTTGGAAAGTAGCACTGATAAGACACAATGACCAGTGGTTATGGATTATGAAAAGGAGGAACATAGGCTTCCCATTTGGCTAGCTGGGAGATAGTGATGCAAAATAGGTAGGGTTGAGATAGAGTTGTGATGCTGGATTGGTTTAGGTGATAAGGATGGGGTAGTTGTGACTACAGTTAGGGATACTGTGAATCTGAGATGCTTACAGGACATCTGGATGGAAGGGCATAGTAGGGAGTTTAAGGGTATGGAGTGGAGCGCTGAGGTTAGATGTCCAACTAAAAGGTTCTTAGTAAAAGCCAGAGAAGTGAGTAAGATTGTCTAGGCATGTACTTAGAGACTTATCTGGGAAACATAATAGCAGATACTTTCAAGGTGCCTACCACATGTCGGGCACTGTTTCGGGGGATGCTAACTGCTGAGGAATAAGCATAAGACTAAAGAGGAGTCAAGGAAGTGACTGAAAGTGTCCATATGATAGCGCAGTGAAGAGTCAGCAGTGGCCTTTAATGACACTCATTTTAGTGGCACAATGGGGATGAAAACTAGATTACAGTGCTTGAGGAGTGAAGGTGAGGTGAGGAAATTTCGACCACTCCTTGTGTTATGTGTAGCAAAGGGTAATTTATTTAGAAAAGGAAAACCAGAGCCTTTGACTTTTTATCGAGGACAGCGTATAAAGAAAAATCACGAACAGTACGGCTTCAGTTCCAATCCGTATCCTTTTCTCGGGTGTGGTAAAGATTTGTAAATGCAGGAAAAGGAGAGTATGAAAGAAGAGCAATGTTGAAACATAGGCACACGTTCAGTTTCTCCATTACAGAACTGGCCAGGGGAAGTCAACCACCAGAATTCCATCAGTTTACGGAAACCAGGACCCAACCATGGGAGTGATTGATCGGATGAGTGTGTGAAATTGAGATCTTGTAGATCTTGAACTTGGTTTACCTTGATCTGTCTTATCTCAGCCTTTCCATTTGAGCCCACCATATACAGTTCTTCGTATAGAGTTGAGCTCATGTCAAGTGACTTGTTTAAGTTTTGTCATGCTTAAGGGCATGAATAGGATTCCTAATGAGAAAAAAAGAGCTGTTTTAGCCACATTATTAATGTAAATGGAATACCCAAAATTTGTATTTAATTAAATATCCAAATGCTATTCTGATATGTGATCTTGTGAGTCTTTTATTTTTACTACTTTATATACACAGACTGTTTCAGCACTGAGGATGACATCATCTTTCTTCCTGTTGAAAGAAGCATGTGAAAAGTGGACACCCCTTTCTTTATTACCGTGGAGTTCCTTTTCTCTTTGGCAGTGTTTTTTCCCCTTTATCCCTGGGTTCTTAAGCTCTTTTTGTGGGTTCGTAGACTCTCAAAATCGAACAAAAACCTCTCTCCTTAGGACATGCACACATTCGACACTTGGCACACAATTTCAGGGTGTTCTTGGGACCTCTGGAGCCCATTCTTGGATACCAGCTCAAGAATATCTGTTTCCAGACCTTTTCAACTCTAGAGCAGGGGTTGGCAAACATAGACCATGAGCCAAATCCAGCGTCTGCATGTTTTGTACATAAAGTCTTGCTAGAAATGGCCGTGTTTGCCTACGTTACTGCCTATGGCTGCTTTCGTGCCATGAGGGCAGAGTTCAGTAGTTGCCACAGAAACTGCCAGGTGTGTGAAACCTGAAATGTTCCCAATCACACCCTTTACAGAAATTGCTTGCTAACCTCAATTAACTTTTCCTTCTTTAATCTCAGTTCATGTGGTAGTGTAAAACCAGAAGCTCTATTATATTTATTTAGCTTCTATATGGGAAGTCCTTATAAGAGTAGAGTTCTGGTTTTCTGAGTATGATTTGAATATATAAGAATTCTGTGTTGAGTAACTGACTTTTTTTCATCCAGATCCTATCCCTGGAGGCTGTAATTTGGAGTTTGATTTAGATATTGATCCCAACATTTACTTGGAGTATAATTTCTTTGAGACAACTATTAAATTTGCCCCAGCAAACCTTGGCTATGCAAGGTATGTCTATTTCCTGTCTCCTAAAACTGCTTTTAGGACATACATGGTCAGCTACTATGTAGATTCGGTAAACTCTCAAAATTCATTGTTCTCTTTAGTAAACTTGAATTGTTCACTTTTTCTTTTTTCAGAATGGAGGTAATTTAAGCATTGTAAGTAATACTTCATGCTGTCACAATTAACATTGGCCCCTTCCATTCTTAGGAAGAGCCAGGTGTTGAGTCTCTATTGTGAGCTTAGACGTACATTTAGTTTCTGTAAAGAGTTTTGAATATGGAAAGCATTCTGAAGCCATGAAACACCCGTATCTTTTTGTAAAGATTTTATTATTTTAATTAAAACTCTGCCTTAGTTTGTACTTTAATAGTAATGATAGCTAACATTGAGTAACATTTGAATGCTGTTTGTGCATCATCCATAGTGCTGAATGCTGTATCTTCTTGTCCATTTAATCCTAACAGTCTTATTAAGAAGAGGTGGTGTTTTTATTTTATAGAGTGGTTCCCTAAGGGTTATTTAGATTTAGTGACATGCCCACATACACATAGCTAACAAGTGGCGAAGCTGACATTTCACTCCAGGCCTGACTGACATTATTAGCATCTGGTTATTTAGCCATACTGCCTCTCAGTATGTTACTTTTCTTCACAATGCCAAAATTGGAATCGATGCAGAAGTTTGAAATTTGAGCTTTTGGTTCCTTTTATAGATGGGACATGCACCACAAGAGATTGATGTTCAATTTTGTTGGTTGACTTTAGAGGCACAAATCCTCCGCCATGTGACATTGGGATGGAACGGGACTCTAGGTGGAGGTTGCTGTATGATGTCTATCAGTATTTTCTGCCTGAGAATGACCTCACCGAAGAGGGGTTGCTGAAGCATCTGCAGAGGATGGCCGAGGTGCCTCAGGTGAAGGCCAATGCTATCAAGGTAAATCTGGTTCTTAATTTGTGTGGGCCAGATTTGTAAGAGCTGGGAAGGGGAGAAGCTTCCTGGAGCTTACTTCTTTACTGTGTCCTTGGTCTTTCTGGGATTCTCACTTTATTATCTTTTATTTCATTAATGTCTTGTTAGTGATATCCCAGAGTAATGTTGGCTTTTGAGGAAGTGCTTTAAGTTGTATTACATTTTGGGGCGCCTGGGTGGCTCAGCCGGTTAAGCCTCTGACTTCGGCTCAGGTCATCATCTCACGGTTCGTGAGTTAGAGACCCACGTTGGGCTCTGTACTGACAGCTCACAGCCTGGAGCCTGCTTTAGATTATGTGTGTCCATCTCTGTCTGCCCCTCTCCCACTCACATTCTGTCTCTCAAAAATGAATGTTAAAAAACTTTTGGCAAGTGTAAAAGTTACAGTGTTTTGACAAAAGACAATGAGAAACTGTTTAAGGATGTACATATTGTCATTAATATATATATATATATATTTTTTTTTTAAGGTTTATTTATTTATTTTGAGAGAGTGTGAAAGCATGAGTAGAGGAGGGGCAGAGAGAATTCCAAGCAGGCTCTGCGCTGTCAGCACAGAGCCTGACTCAGGGCTCGAACCCTTGCAGACTGAGATAATGACGTGAGCTGAAACCAAGAGTTGCACCCTTAACTGACTGAGCCACCTGGGTGCCCACACGTTGTCATTAATATTTAAACCCAAACTCAAAGCCTCTAACTTGGAGCAAAAGTTTTCTCTGACCTTTTGAACCCCTATAAACTCTTGGTATACCAATGTAGGGTACCGACCCCCAGCAGCATTGGCATCACCTTGTTAGAATTACAGACTCCTCAGCTCCACCCAGGACCGACTGAATCAAAATTTGAGTTTTGAGGTCCCAAGGTGATTCCTATGCATATTAAAATTTGAGATTCATGATATAGATCATTTTTGTGGAGGGCAGGATTTATGTCTTAAAAGGTACCTGAAAGCAGTGTAACCTACAGGTTCATCCTTCAGTCTAATGGTTAATGGGTAGAGTTTTTATAGACTGCTCTGATTCTTCCCAGAGGGCTGATAGGTTACAGATTAGGTAGAAAGAAGTGACTGAAACAGAGCATACGTGATTAGCCCAGGGGCCTCAGTCTGTTGAAGAGCAAGATCTCATTTTGTTGCCATGTCACCTAGGATGTCATGGTCGCATGCTAAGAAGGAGCCTTATACAAGAAAACTCACTGTGCTTATTCACAAATTTGGAAGGTCTTTTGGATAAGTTTACCAGTTGCCTTTTTACATAGAACATTTTGAAGATTGTTTGTATTCTCATGAAGAATGCAAGAATTCATGTAAGAGGAGCTTTTTAGGTTACTTTTTAACTTTAAGTTAAGAGTTAGAATATTGTATGCCAGAGTTGAAGGAAACCCTCCGTGACTAATGAGGACATGTGTGAAAAACTGGAGACTTTGAAGAGGTTTATACTGGCCAACTTTGGGACTATTCAGTCATCAAAAAGAATAATGATTGCTTATAAGTTTTGAATAAAAACAAGACCACACTGATATTAAGAAAGAAAAAAAAAAAGAGGGGCACCTGGGTGGCTCAGTCGGTTAAGCCTCTGACTTTGGCTCAGGTCATGATCTTGTGGTTTATGGGTTCGAGCCTTGCTTCGGGCTCTGTGCTGACAGTTCAGAGCCTGGAGCCTGCTTCGGATTCTGTGTCTCCCTCTCTCTCTGCCCCTCCCTCCTCATGCTCTGTCTCTCTCTCCTTCAAAAATAAATAAACATCAAAAAAACTATTTTTTTTTAAAAGAAAAAAAGGAAAGAAAAAAAACTCGTCAGTTGCTATCATTGGAGAAGATTCTTCTACCAATTTACTCTGGAAATTGATACAGGGAAGGAATTTACACTGCCTTTTGTAAAAGAGGAACTGAAATTCATCCTAGTTGATGAGAGAAAGCTCTTTACTGAATAATGCTGGCCAGTATATGTAGAAGGAGTATTAGGATTAGAAAATCACCTTTCTTTGAACCCTAGTGAAATAATTCAGGCAAGGATCATCAGATGAAAGATTGTTGGGGAACAGGATATTCTCAGGATGCCTAAATAGCATGCTGAGATTAATTCTAATTGCCAAAGGGAAAAGTACTTTTGAAATGGAATGATCTGAGGGTCTCCATCTTATCTATGTGGTCAGTTAGATTCACTGATGGCAGGTTGGCTGGCGTTATATGCTCATACGGCACAGTCTGACATCATAACCATCATCTATAAAGTATTCTAGCAAAATATGTTTAACTGAATTCAGTCCATTGTAATTCCTGTTTGCAGAAAATACATGGGATAAAAGAATAAGTGGGATACTTTGAGCACAATCTGACAAATCCAGATTGTGGAATGTTCAGTAAGACAACTGCTCTTGTTTCATTTTGTTTTTTGTTTTTTGTTTTTTAGATTTTATTTTTAAGTAATCTCTACACCCAATGTAGGACTTGAATTCACAATACTGAGGTCAAGAGTCGCATGCTGGGGCACCTGGGCAGCTCAGTCCATTGAGCATCCAACTCTTGGTTTCTGCTTAGGTCATGATCTCACAGTTCGTGAGTTTGAGTTCTGTATTGGGCTCTGCGCTGACAACATAGAGGCTGCTTGGGATTCTCTCTCTCCTTCTCTCTCTGACTCTCTCTCTCTGTTTCAAAATGGATAAATAAACTTAAAAAAAAACAAAAAAAGGAGTCGCATGCTTTACCAACTGACCCAGTCAGATGCCCCTATAAGACAACTGTTCTTAGATCTCCTTAAAGGTCATTGGATGGGTGGGAGGGAGTGATGGGAAGGATGATCCTAGATTGGAGATAAACACCATGCATAAAATGGTTGGATTTTGGTTAAGCGGTGGGGAACAGCTTTAAAAGACATATGGGAAAATCTGAATATGGACTGTGTATTAGATTATAAGAGATTATTGATTTTCTTAGGTGAGCAAAGGCATTAGGGATTTATAGAATACCCTCGCACTTAGTGCCTTGCTACTCAGAGTGTAGATGAATGGGTAGCATTGACATCACCTGAAGAGTGCTAGAAAAGTGGACCCTCTCTCGGGTGCCTCCTCTGACCAACAGAACCAGAATCTGAATTATAACAAGTTCTACCAGTGATTTACAGGCACATTAGGTTTGAGAAACACTGTTTTAGAGTGTGCACATTGAAGCATTTAGGAGTGAAATGTTGTATCTGTAACTTACTGTAAAATGGTTCAGCAGGAGAAAGAGGAAGAAGGAGGGAGGAATAAAAAAAGAAATACAAAACATTAACAATTGTTAAATATAAGTGGTGGTATATATAGTTCATTTTATTCTTTCAACATTTCTATAAGGTTGAATTATTCATAATAAAAAATTTGGGGGTAGGAGGTAATGTTAACATTTTGTTGAACTTGACCAGTCCTTTGCCAGAAACATATTTTTGAAGGCTAAGCAATATTTTTAAACAGAAGTTTTCTAAGAGGCTTGTAATTATTCCTGAAACTCTAATATTAAATGTTTTAACTTTTATTAGCAGGAACATATTTGTGTATTCTGGCCATGTAGGGCCTTTGTTTCTTCTGTTACATATATCTAAAAACATATATCTTCTGTTACCTATCTAAAAATTAACAAGCTTTAAAAGGGAGTTTTTGAAGTGAAAGACTACTGCATAATACAACTATGTGGAATGCTTTCTTACTGCAGAGTCTGTTAGACAAAAATAATTGGTCCTGTGAGATGTTAGTAAACACTTGTCTATGACAGTTCTATAGCTAGTAGCAATAGCTAACATTTGTTGAACACTAACTCTGTGTCAAGCATTGTGCTGAGTATGAAGAGAAGAAGGACTAGTGAGCATAATAAATCTGGCTCTTGCCCTTGTGTTTGTAATCTAGCATATGAGAAAAAAATTTTCAATTTTGTCCTAGTGTTTACACTTTTACTTACATCGTTGATATTTGATGCTATACAAAAACTTTAGAAGCATTTTGTGTAAGAACTTCCTTATAGTAGCATGTATATAAACTGTGTAGGACAATCTTTTGACAGAGCTAAATGGGTCGGTATGTATTTTAAACAAGAATTATAACTTAATATTACAATTTAATATCACATGTAGGTGGGATTATAATAGCACAGCTTTTTTAAAAAATCTGAACACTAAAAAAAAAAAAATCTGAACACTAATCACAGATTATTTTTGGCTTCAGGTGGTTACCCTCACAGCTAATGATAAGACAACTGTTTCCTTCTCCTCCCTCCGAGGACAAGGTGTCATTTATAACGTTGTTGTTCGGGATCCATTTCTAAATACATCTGCTGCTTATGTTCCTGCTCATACATATGCTTGCAGCTTTGCGGCCGTGGAGGGTAATTGTTCTTCCCTTGGTGAGTATATGGATTTAAACTTTGAAATTTCTTCTTTGACTTTGCAGGTTTATGTCAACCAATACAGAACATAAGAATATTAAAAAGTGCTTTTGTCTAGTTTTCATTCAGTAGATGCCTTTTGAGCCCCTACATTATTCCATCTGTTTCTAGGCACAGGTATATATACAGCAGTGAACAAAACAGACAAGACACCTGCTCTTTCGGAGCTTATGTTCCAGCAGGGGAGATGAGCCAGACAAGATAAATTTGTAAAATACACATCATGTGAGAAACTGATGAGCACTAAGAAGTGAAAATTACATAGGGAAGGTAGATAACAAGTGGCAGTGAGGGGGGAATTTTGAGAGAGATGGCTAGGGAAGCCCATGGTGGGGAGCTAACCATGGAGTAGAGACCCGAGGTGAGGCAGGGAACCACATGTATGTCTGAGCAATACTGCCAGGCAGAGGGAGCAAAGGTCCTCAGATAGGAGCCTTCTCAGTGTGTTTGAAGAACTTCTGTGAGAACAGTGGCTGGAGGAGACTGGGGAGGGTGAAAGGTGCAGCCACGTAGGTCACAGTGCGGGAGTCAGCTTCTGTTCAGAGTGAAATGGAAAGGCTTTGGAGGTTTTGAGCAGGGAATGCCATGATCCGACTCCTATTTTGACGGTATCACTCGGCTGCTTTTTTGAGAAAAGTCAGGGCAAGATCAGAAATGGAGACTGATTAGCAGGCCATGGTAATACAGATGAGAGAGGACGATGGTTTAGATAGAATGGTGGCATTGAGGGGTTGCAAGATCGTGCGTGTGTGTATTTAACATTTTATTCTGAAATAGTTTCACAGAAAAGATGAAGAAATACTAAGAATTACTGCATAATCTTCACCCAGATTCCTCAGAATGTTAACGTTGTCATGCTGTTTGCTTTGTAACTCTCTGTAGTGCGCTCATGTGCACATACATTACCTTTCCCTGTGAGCTGTTTGAGAGGAGGTTGCAGACATGAAGACCTTTTTCCCTTAAATTTTATTTTCTTATGTAAGCATAGTAAAAAGATCAAATTCACAACATTGACAGTAATTCACATCACTGTTATTTAATATTACAGACGCTACCAAATTTCACTAGTCATTCCACTAATTGCCTTTATTTTAAAAAATGTGATCACATGTTGCATTTAACTGATATGTCTCTTTAGTCTTCTGTAATCTGGAACGATTACTTAGTCTCATTTTGTCTTTCAAGACCTTGACCTATGTGATCTTGCAGTTCGTGAGCTCAAGCCCCACATCAGGCTCTGCACTGACAGTACGGAGCCTATTTGGGTTCTCCCTCTCCCTCTCTCTGTTCCTCCCCTGCTTGTGCGCACTCTCTTTTTCTCTCTTTCAAAATAAGTAACCTCAAAAAAAAAAAAAAGTCCTTGACCTTTTTGAGGAGTAGGTGCTATTTTTTTCTTTTTTTAGAAGATCATCAGTTGGGGTTTGTCTCATGTTTCCTCGTGATTAAATTCACAGTTTGCATTTTTGGCAGGAATACAAAGAAGTGATGTTGTGTCCCACTCAGGAGGCACTTTATATCTATTTGCCCCATTACCGGTGGTGGTAACATTGGATATTCGGATAGTGGTGTCTGCCAGGTTTCTCCTTTGTAAAGTAACTGTTTTCCTTTTAAGTATTTTTAGGCAGGACTCTGAATGCAGCTAGATATCCCCTTCTTCAATTCTCCCTTGCTAGGTTTAGCATCCCATGATCTTCGCCTGAAACGTTCGTTACTCGGTGGTTGCCAAATGGCTATTTTCTAATTTCATCAATTTTCATAGTTATTAGTTGGCATTCTGTTGTCAGGAAAAGCTTTCTTTTCTCCCCTATTTAATTTATGTATTTATATACAAGAACCCATGGATTCTTAATTCTCTGGATTATAATCTATCACTATCATTATTTTCATGTTCAGATTGTCCCAGAGTTGACCCATGAATGGCTGCATGTAGTTTGAAATAGTGAGTTAGTAGTAGTTGCTGGTGGGTTAGATGAGGCGGTTGAAGAGAGGTGAAAAGGATGACTGCCGTTTTAACCCCGAGCAACTAGAGAGCTAGGGCTGCCATTCACGGAGGCAGGAAAGACTGTTGGAGGAGCAGGTTTGGGAGGATGTATCAGGAGTTCAGTTTTGGACACGTTCAGTTTGAGAACCTTAGGAGGCATTCAAATGGACATGTTGGATTGACAGTTGGTTATATGTATGCTGGAATTCAGGGGAGAGGTTTGGGCTGGAGATTACCTTGGAAGTCATCAGCTTAATAGATGGCATTTAAGGCCATGGACTAAATGGCATTACCTGTGGAGTGAGAATGTAGAAAAGGAACGGAGTCTAAGGATACTAGGCACTCCAGTGTTTGGAGGTCGGGAAATTAGGAACTGAAAAATGACCTTTGGATTTAGCAATGTGGAGGCTGTTGGTTGGAGCTGTTTCATTGGAGTGCTAGGGTAAGCCTTACCAGAGTATGCTCAAGAACAAATAGGAGGAAAGAAGTTGGAGAAGAGTCCAAATAGCACTATCAAAGAGTTTTGCTCTAAAGAATGAAGTCTCTCCACTGTGTTTGGGGATCAGGGCTTCCTCTCCTCTGCTGGAGCTGTATCACATCCCACCCAGTCTTCCACAACCATGCTCAGGGTCCTGGAGAGATACAGTGTAGGAGACCCAGGCAGATGTAAATTTTGTGTTTTCACTGATAGACTTAATCTCATCTGCATTCCTCTACTCCCCTTCCCTTGAGCCCTTCCATACTAGAGGCCCTCCTAATCAGAGCCTCTCTCTCCTGGGTCTCAGTCTGTATGTGTTAGCCTAAGAAGGAGAGCTCTGATCCTATGACTCCAACCTAGGGTTGACCCCTCCTAGTAACACTGGTCCGGTTGTTGCTTTCATTTTCAAGCTCCATGTATGTGAGGATGTCCTTCCTGAGCTTGAATAGGGAGGAAGTATCCACATTGCCTTTTTTTTTTTTAATGTTTATTTTTGAGAGAGGTAGAGTGCAAGTGGAGGGGCAGAGAGAGTGAGACATAGAATCTGAAGTGGGCTTTGCGCTGATGACAGAGAGTCCAATGTGGGACTCAAACTTGCAAACCATCAGATCATGACTTGAGCCCGTCAGATACTCAACCGCCTGAGACACCCAGGTGCCCCCACATTGCCTTGTAATTAAGACCTTGGCCTGTGTATCATAATCTAGAGTGATACTGTGATGATTGAAGACCCTCTACACTTGGACTGTCTTCCATTCTCCCCATCCGTTCATTCCTTTGTCTGCATTGCCCCCAAAAGTGCCCATTTCGCCTCTCGTGTTGTCTCTAGGGTCTACCTGTTATGAAACCTTCTGCTGTCTGGTTTTACCTGGATGTTTTTTTCTGTCCTTTCCTGGTACTGTGTGATAGGGGGTTCTGTTTAGTTTCTCTCTGCTGCCTAATATCATGGAGGAATATCTAACTGTGGGTGTCAGGTTTTATTGGGGAAGCAGATCTTTCTAACCTTGATGATTATACTTACTGGAAACTGCCACTACATTTTATTTAAAAAAGAATTATCCCAGCAATCTCCATGTTTGTGGTATAAAGATTAAGTCATAGAACAGCATTCAACCACAGGTCTGAAATAAGCAGAACAGGGCATTTTATCTTTTGTTTCATCTTTCTTTTGGGTGCTTTGTTCTCAGAAACACTGCTGTGTGGGTATGTATCATACCCTGCAAATTCTGGCTTGTGTTCCTTACTTAAATGTAGCTCTTCATGGTATTTGCATCTGAGCACCCTTAAGTGTTTTATGTGTTTTGATCTGTGGCAGGATACATAAAACATTTTTCACATGAAATTGTACAGGTGTTTTCATCTTTAGTTCAGGGGTTATTTTCTTGTGTTTATCTCACAAGGAGTCATGACGGTGAATTTAGTGAGTGCATTTTTCTGTTTAGTAAGCTGTATCTTTCAGTTCATGTTATTTATAAGTTGGTGCCTATTAAGGACCATGAGATTTGGGATTCTTTGGCATCATGAAGCATATTGTGCTTTATTGTTAGAGTGCTTCAATTTTTTTCAAAAGTGGTATGTGTAATGAAGATGGGCAGTAATTTGTTCATGTGCGATATATAGTGTAATGCCTGTTCTTTTATTTTAATGTGAGTTTTGGTTAAATTTTTTTGTTACGATGAGCTTCAAAGAACCTTCCTATACCACTTTTTCAGCCTTAACAGTTTTGATTCATGGCTATTATTTTGTTTCAGCTATATGCACACCTGGGTCTCTGTCTCCCAGCCCTCCGTTATTATTTTTTTAAAGATTTTATTTTTTAGTTTAGTTTGCTATTATTATTTTCTAATGTTTTTATGTTTTAAGAGAGTGGAAGTGGGGGAATGGCAGAGAGAGGGGAACAGAGGATCCGAAGTGGGCTGTATGCTGACAGGCTGACAATACAGTGCTCCATGTGGGGCTTGAAGTCTCGAACCACTTGATCATGACCTGAGCTGAAGTCAGGTGCTCAACCTATTGAACCACCAAGGCACCCCAAAGGTTCTTTTTTTTTAAGTAATTTCTACACCGAGTGTAGGGCCTGAACTCACAACTCTGAGATCAAGAGTCACATGCTCTACTGACTGAGCCAGCCAGGCACCCCTGGCCCTCCTTTATTATTGGATTTTCTTTTAATAGCAAATTCCTGGCTGTCCTTTTCCTCACAGAATTTCTGTGTGTGTGTATGTGTGTGTCTTAAAGATAAGTGCCGTTTTTGGGGCGCCTGGGTGACTCAGTCGGATTGGCGTCCGACTTCAGCTCAGGTCATGATCTCACGGTCCGCGAGTTCGAGCCCCGCGTCGGGCTGTGGGCTGATGGCTCAAAGCCTGGAGCCTGCTTCCGATTCTGTGTCTCCCTCTCTCTCTGCCCCTCCCCTGTTCATGCTGTGTCTCTCTCTGTCTCAAAAATAAAAAAAATAAAAAAAAAGATAAGTGCCGTTTTTAAAAAGTAATAGCCACAGTATCACCAACATAAGTTTCAGTGAAAAATTTTGAAGATAATTTTTTAATAGCATCAAATTAACAGCCAGTATTTGCATTTTCCCAATCATCCCAATTGTTTTTCAGGTTTTTTAAAATTTAAATTAGGTTTCACATGAGGCCTGTATATCATATTTAGTTGATGTGTCTTAAAAAAATTTTATTTTATTTTACATTTATTTATTTTTGAGAGACAGAGACAGAGCACAAGTTGGGGAGGGACTGAGAGAGAAGGAGACACAGAATCCTAAGCAGGCTCCCCAGGCTCTGAGCTGTCAGCACAGAGCCTGATGTGGGGCTCGAACCCACAAACTGCGAGATCATGACCTGAGCCGAAGTCGGACGCTCAACTGACTGAACCACCCAGGCGCCCCTAAAAAAAACTTTTTTTTAATGTTTATTTTTGAGCATGAGAGTCATAGCGGGGAGGGGCAGAGAGAGAGAGAGGGAGACACAGAATCCGAAGCAGGCTCCAGGCTCAGCTGTCAGCACAGAGTCCAACGCAGAGCTCGAACTCAGGAACAGTGAGATCATGACCTGAGCCTGAGTCGGACGCTTACCTGACTGAGCCACCCAGGCGCCCCTTGAAGTGTCTTTTAAATCTCTTTTTATTCCTAGTTCTCCCCCTTGTTGCCCTCTTTTTTTCTTGTAGTTTGTGAAGAAACAGAACTATTAGTTGCGTGTGTGCGTGCGCGCTCACACACAAGAGCCCAAGAATATGTCACAATAGAGCTACATACCTTGTCAGGAAGCATGTATTGTCTGGTTCCTCTTTTGGTTATAGCAGTAGCATTGGTCTTCATTGCCCACAGAAAATAATTGGTTAGGGCTGGCAAGGGTATTTTTAAAGTAAGTTTATAATATATATATGTGTGAAATAAATTATTGTCAGTTCACTTTGCTTTTTTCATGATGCTTTGTTCTAATACCAGGATCAAACTGGATCTATTATCCACTAAATTTTTGTTTCTTTTAGGAAGAGTGTCAACCAAAGTGTTCTTCACCCTTTTTGCCCTGCTTGGTCTCTTCATTTGTTTCTTTGGACACAGATTCTGGAAAACAGGTATTTTGCTATAGTTGCTAATTTTCAGGCGCTGTGGTCTTTTTTGCTTAAATTCTGCTAGGAGATTTATGACCTCTAAGTAGATTAAGTAACTGCTTATCTCCAACTGTCTTCATAGATTTGTGACTGGGGTTCTTTCAGTAAAGATTTTACTTAGTTGCTGTGCTTTTTAATTTTTTCTCTTAATGATAGAGTATAACTTCCTCTTCTTAGGAGGGAAACAAGATTGGATTTGCGCAGCAAACTTCTTCAATTGCTAGCTAGGTCAGATAGCCAACTAAAAATAACTGGTTGGAAATCAGGACATCTGTGTAAGAATATGTGAATTTTGGTATTGGTGGTTGACGATGTTTCCTATAAATCATGCTGCAGGTCTGTGGTATATTATATGTAGATTGAAATGTCTGCTTAGTCCAGGAGGTTGAGACTGCAAACAGGAACTCCCACAATCTCCTCGGTGAAAACCATTCAGGGAGCGAAATACCATAGTTCCTCCACTTCCCCCATCCGTGGGGCATACTTTCCAAGACCCCTACTGGATGCCTGAAACTACTGACAGTACTTGGACCCTATATATACTATGTTTCTTCCTGTAATACATACCTATGATAAAGGTTAATTTATAAATTGGGCACAGTAAGAAATTAACAACAATAATGCAATAGAATAATGATGGCAATATGCTGTAATAAAAGTTATGTCAGTGTGGTCCCCCTCTCTCAAAATATCTTCTTGTCCTGCACTCACCTTCTTGTGCTGATGTGAGATGATAAAATGCCTGTACGATGAGATGATGTGAGTTGTATGATGTAGGTAGGAATTGGCACACAGTGAGCTTTAGGCTACTGTTGACCTTTTGGTGAACCTCAGGAGGAGGATCATCTGTTTCCGGACCACGGGGTAACCGAAGCCGTGAAAAGAGTATCCACGGATAAGGGGGGAATGACTGTATACGTTATGCTCGCTGAATTGATTTGAATTTTTGGGCTGCCTTTTATGTAACAGTGTTTTCAATTACTAAAAAAAAAAATCCTAATTTAATTCGTTAACAAGGGGTATACTGGAGCATCAAGGGAAGAGTGAAAATAATCCTGATCTCAAACTCTTTAAACTTGCTTTAATAAATTACGAATTAAAATATGCATTTCTTTCTCAATTACTATATTTTTTTCTTGATTGAGAAGAAAATATTGTGAAGAATGTTTCATTCCTCAAAGTATAGAATGCTTCTGTAACAAAGAATTTAATTTTTAAGCCCCAGGCAAGGTCCCAAGTATATTACTAGGTATTTTAGTGGGTGAAGACAGTGATTAATTATTCATCCTGGACAAAAAAGGATGAATTAAAAGGAAGGTATAAAGGTCACTTTTTGCTTTAGAAGAGTTTGTTATTTTGCTTTATCTTTTTATTTTTGCTCACGTAACAAATTGAGTGTGATGAGATTCAGATCAGATACAATGACAAAAGTATACTGTTCTTGTTTTCAGTGGGAACTATGAGGATGTTAGAGTGAGCTATGAAATTAACAGTTAACAACTTACCAGCTGAAACTGACCTCTATGCAAGAGCGTATCCAATACTTAGTACTTTAATATCGCATTCATTTTAATATGATTTCTAAATTTTTCTTGTCTTTCAGGTAATTATTTCTTTCCTCTAAATGTCCTAATATGTGTAAATTCTGGGAGCTGAAGCATATATTTGTAGGTTAGAAATTTAAATAGCACTGTAAAAAAAAATACGTAACCATAGCTTGTATTTTTTTTTTTTTTCTGGTGGTTTGCTACTAGAATTGTTTTTCATAGGCTTTATCTTCATGGGACTCTTCTTCTACATACTGATTACAAGACTGACACTTGTTAAATATGATGGTAAGTGAAAATAATACAGTTTCATTGGAAAGGTGTTGTGTTCACATTCCCCCTTTCTTTGTGTAGTTTGACCAGTATTGTGTGTGCTATTACGTGTGTAAATAATGGGCCACCCATAATGGAGACATCTTTTCTAAACTACTTATTTAGACCTTCTCCTCTGGGTTTTTAATCTGCATGGTGAATTCCTTGGTACTTAGGGAAATGAAGGGCCATGTTGATCATAAACCTGTGTTCTAGCTCTGTAGTGTATTGAAGATACGAGATTTATAACCATCAAAAATATTAAGATTTTCTTTACCTTAAAACAAAACCCGGCCATGTCTCATTGAACAGAATGCTTGTCCCCCGTTCTTCCTTAGCCCCTGTTTATAGATTGTGCCAAGCCACACCTGTCACGTGTCCTGGGAGGTATAGTTCACCTGCTGGTTCCCATGGCTCAGACCAGCCCCTCCCTGGACAACAACATCCCCCCCACCCCCCCGTCGCCATGCTGGTGTCATGTCACCCCCTCAGTACCTGGCCTACAGGAAGGCTAAGGTTGGCTCTGGTGATGGTGTTGTGTATTTGAAGCATGTGGTAGGAAAAGCCACCTCTGGTCAAACAGTTCATCTTCTTCTTCTGTGCAGTTCGTCTGATTCTGACAGCCGTCGCTGGAAGCGTTGGTGGGATTTTCTTGGTAGCTGCTTGGTGGCGATTTGGAATCCTCCTGCTCTGCATGCTGTGTGTTGGATTAGTGTTGGGCTTCCTCGTCTCTTCAGTGATGTTCTTCGCTTTCCTGGGTAGGAGATATGTAATGTTTTGTGTGTTCAGTTTTTTGTTTGAAAGACCTTTATTTGGGCTCTCTAGGTACAACTACTGCATTTCAGGGACTTGGGGCCTTACCTGTAGAGCTCTGGAAATTTGTTTTGTTTTAATGTTTTTATTTTTTTTTTATTTTTATTTTTATTTTTTTCAACGTTTATTTATTTTTTTGGGGGACAGAGAGAGAGACAGAGCATGAACGGGGGAGGGGCAGAGAGAGAGGGAGACACAGAGTCGGAAACAGGCTCCAGGCTCTGAGCCATCAGCCCAGAGCCTGACGCGGGGCTTGAACTCACGGACCGCGAGATCGTGACCTGGCTGAAGTCGGACGCTCAACCGACTGCGCCACCCAGGCGCCCCTAATGTTTTTATTTTTGAGAAAGAGACCGAGCATGAGCAGGGGAGGTGCAGAGAGAGAGAGGGAGACACAGAACCCGAAGCAGGCTCCAGGCTCTGAGCTGTCCGCACAGAGCCTGATGTGGGGCTTGAACTCAAGAACCATGAGATCATGACCTGAGGGTGAAGACAGTGATTAATTATTCATCCTGGACAAAAAAGGATGAATTAAAGGAAGGTATAAAGGTCACTTTTTGCTTTAGAAGAGTTTGTTATTTTGCTTTATCTTTTTATTTTTGCTCACGTAACAAATTGAGTGTGATGAGATTCAGATCAGATACAATGACAAAAGTATACTGTTCTTGTTTTCAGTGGGAACTATGAGGATGTTAGAGTGAGCTATGAAATGTTCCTGGTTTTCATTTCCACCGTCTGCCAAACCCCAGATATTCTAATGTACCTACTGTCCTCTAGGTCAGTAGCACAGGGATGGTGTCGGAGATTTTTTTTTCTTAAAGTAATTCAGTTTCTGTCAATTTTTAGAATGTGGTTAACTTTTCTAAGTTAACTTTCTTTTGTAGGGGAGGAAAAATTTCCTTTTTATCCTTCTAAGGTTCTTTGGTAAAATAATTAAATTGACATAAGATAGATTAAGAGAAAAACAAATTTAATTTTGTATATACAGGAGACCCAGAAAAATATGAGACCCAAAGGCAGGCAGTTTCAGACCTCTGTGTCATATGGAGCTAAGAAATGGGGTAAGCGTGCAGGGTTTCAGATGGTGGGGGTTGGGGGTGCAATTCAGCAAGAAGACAAGAAGATAAGAGGAGCAGACATTTGGTAATCAGATGTTTGCCCCGCTAGGCAGTTAAGTCTTTCAGAGAAAATAGTTATCTCTGTTAATTGTTCTCTCCCTGGGCCAGGATCCCTATTTACATTCTTTTAGGCAGTTAAGGAAGCAATAAAAGTTCTTCCTGACTCTGCTGGGTCTTGAGTGCCTTCAGCTCAAAATAATCCACATGCCTGAGTGGCACATTCTACTGCCCTTTGTGGTTGCATAATAACTTACATTTCCTGATTGTTGTCAAAAATGCAGAAAAAAAAAGGAGTATTTATATTTTAAGGTACTCTTTTAGGCTATTTCCTTCTTGTGATAATGTTCTTATATATATCTACCTCAGCTTAAAGTTAATTTAGTTCTTGTGTATATCTTATATATATCAACCTCAGATTAAAGTTGATGGAAATGTTAGATATAAGAATATAAGAGGCTGTCACCTCTTAAGAATGCATGATATGACAGAGTGTGGTTGGCTCTCTGAAGACTTTTTTTCCCCGAGACCAGAAAGAATTGACAACCTGTGTGTTTACTGACTATTCCAAGTCCCTTTGTTCTGATTTTAGCAAACCTATGAGTTCATTCCCACAGGCCCCCTTGCAGGTAGCAATATATATAAAAAAACTAGATACCTTTATATATAAAAACTAGATAGTCTGATGCTCAGTAGCAATGTTTAGATTTGCCTAAAGGACAGATTCACAGGGAGGTTTGTTGAAAATGCATATTCAGGACCCTATTCTAAAGCACTAAATCAACTACTTAATAAGCTCCCTTCCCTTGTTTTGTTAATGGTTGGAGGGATGATTGGTTAGAATTTTTAATAGTTAATGTGTTTGTTTATGAACTGACTCATTGCTGAAAGACAGGATCAGTGTCTCCGGTGGATGCAAAGTCCTATTTTTAAGCATTAAAATTTTAAACATTTCTAAGCATTAAAATTTAAAAAATTTTTAGGCATTAAAATTTTAGTTGGCGGCTAACTTCTCAGATCTAATTAAATTGCTACTGTTTTCACCTTATTATGTAGCCAGCAAAGAGCTTATACTCTGAAAGGGTCAGTCTTCACATACTGGCATCACGACTACTGTTTTCAATCCCTGGATTCCTTGACTTTTTTTTTTTTAAGCTGCATGTGTATTTTGTGAAGGTTAATAGTGTTAAACTACAGAATATGACCCATAAATCCACCTCCCTGCAGCATGTTACAGTTCGCTTTCTCAGAATGTGTGGTCCCAAGGTCTGATCTTACTATGGAACTCCCCCTCTCCTGGGATTTATGGGTCTTAAGATATGGGGCCACTTCCAGTTGGGCTGAATGATGGTGTCAGTATCAGTATCAAATAATTGTCCAGCTTATACCCTCGCCTCTAAACTTAATTTATAAATAGGAGTTCTAATATATTCTTCCTGGGTCACCCCAGGTGTGCTGCATGTTGGAGAAGGGTTCAGTAGGAGTGCGGTCAGTGGTTAGCTCCTATCTTTCCTGATACGTGAGGAGTCACATCTTCTAGTCTGCAGTGGCTGGACAGGAAATGCATTGATGGTAAAAATCTAGTAAAAGGATTTTGCTGTTCATTTTGGGTAGGATTTCATACAGTTATCTCTGAATGCCATTTACTTGCACTATTTACTTTGCAGTACAAAATCACAGAATGATAGAAGCATAGAGCAAGAGAGGATGGTTTGAACTACAAAATAGTTCAATCTTCTTATCTTATGGGTTAGGAATGTGAGGCCCAGCCTCACAGCTAGTGAATGGAAGAGTTTAGACTCATCCAGCCTCTTCTGCATTTCCCTGGGAATAAATGCAGAGCATTTACCTGCTTGATCCCACCCCTTGACCTTCTAAGACACATCCTTCAAAGGGGATTGTATTGGCCATTAAATCAAAAAAGTCAGAATTCATTTCTAAATGCCAGCCTATGCCTTGGTTGTTACAATAAACTTTCCATGTGTGTCTGTGTTCAGATGTTGAGAAGATGAAATTGAACTTGGTAAACCTGTTGTTAACTCTTGATTTCTTCTTGCTTTTTCAGGGAACCTAAAGATTTTTCATGATGATGGTGTGTTCTGGGTGACCTTCTCCTGCATAGCTGTCCTCATTCCAGTAGTTTTCATGGGCTGCTTAAGAATAGTGAGTGTTTCATCAATGAGATTCATTCACTATATGGTCCCGGGCCTTCACTTGCTCACGTGTTGCATCATTTTGCATGTTTTATTTACTGGGGAGAGCTGTAGGACAATCTTCATGAGATGATTAATTTTAAATAGCCTCATTACTGTGAAAGCAGGAGAAGTTCTGATTATAATGATCACAGAGTGTTTTTCATCAAGTGGAGTAGGCAGGTCACCACCGTCCGTATGCTTTGGACAGTGGGAGCAGAGAGGTTGGGCTCACAATAATTCACAACCTGGTGGGTGCTTAGTTTCAGCGGTCTCTCCAAAGAAGCATTCTTTGTGTAATTAGACTTTGTTGCTGAGGTTCTTTCACAGGGAAGACATTTTCTATAAGGTTCTGTTTTGAGAACTCACTATGGGTTTCGAAGGTGGTTTTCAGTTTAACCTGTCAGGTAGCCTTTATTCAGCTCTGAGACTTGATCCCGTTTCATGGGCCCTGAGGGAGAAGTGATTCCCTGTGATTGAGGCCAGTAATGAGGCATAGAAACAATTTCTTGTTCTACCAGTGGCCATGCCTAAACTCTTGCACTCTTCCACAGCTGAACATACTGACTTGTGGACTCATTGGCTCCTACTCGGTGGTCTTGGCCTTTGACAGTTACTTGTACACAAGCCTTTCTCATATCACTCTGAATGTACTCAAGAGAGCACTCAACATGGATTTCCACAGAGCTTTCACAAATGTGCCTTTTCAAAATAATGGTAAGACTAAATCCAAGAACTGGAGTGACAGTCAAATAAGAATATTGGCCTGCCTGTGCCAACAAGGGCACTTGGTAACTCAATTGAAAGAAGGCTAACTAGACAAAAGGAGGAAACCCACGCCCTACAAATGCTATTAGAGCCTTCCGTTAATGATAACTTATGATCCACAGGAGCAAATAATTTAAATTTGTAAGTGGTGGAAGTTCACACTTGTAAAAATCTACTGAGTGAATTTTGTTAAGAAATTTCCCAACCAGGATTACTTGGTTACCTGGTCAGATTACCAGTTGGGAGAAAAATTCTGAGAACAAAACTGTTTGGCACCTTACAGATTGGGGTGGGATAAGGGATGAGAACGACAGCCTGATTTTTAAAGTTATTCCCTTGTTTCCCTCCTTTAAAGAAGCATGTAATTTGCTAATTGAAAGTGAAAAAGTGATTTTCAGTCTAGAAGTGTTACCATTTCCACAGTTGTAAGATTCTATCTGTTAAAGGTTTTCCATTAACTTTTTGAGGAAGAGAAAATGACTAAACTAAGTATTCACAGTGAGTGTAAGATATATTGGTTTCAGAAATGTTAAAATATGGAAGATGGAAAAGCATATCTTAGAGTTGGAAAATATTTAAGCACAATCGTGATTGCAATATCTTTACCTCTATTATGCTGAGCCTGCCCTCATTGGATAGGAGGTTGATGGTTAGAGACCTCAAAATCCATGTTGTCTTGGAAATTTTACATACAAGATGATATTTTGCCAAGCCTTGTACTGGAAGCTCAGTTACAGTGTGTTGACTCTCTCCATGCATTTCTTTTAAAGAAATTTTTTTTTCAACGTTTATTTATTTTTGGGACAGAGAGAGACAGAGCATGAACGGGGGAGGGGCAGAGAGAGAGGGAGACACAGAATCGGAAACAGGCTCCAGGCTCTGAGCCATCAGCCCAGAACCCGACGCGGGGCTCGAACTCACGGACCGCGAGATCGTGACCTGGCTGAAGTCGGACACTTAACCGACTGCGCCACCCAGGCGCCCCTCTCCATGCATTTCTAAATCCACCCTATGAGTGTGGTGGGGCCCAATATTGAGTGGAATGGGAAAAAAGAGAGCAAGGTGGCATCTCCTGTTCCATGGTGTATGTTCGTGAGGTGTATCTTGATGACTGCCTTCTCCCCACCCCACCTGCAGAAAAACACAACAAACAACTATGCCTGTGGACATTGGTCATAAAATGTTGGATTCCAAGGATCCAAGCAACTGATTCCTTTACAGCCTGTCTGGACTTTTAAATGCCATCATAGGAAATTCCTATTTTAAAATGTAAAACCGTAGCTTCCTTATTTATTCCTTGGTTTGTAAATGAGGAGATATACATGTTTGGTCAAACTCACCAAAAAGTCTTAATTGTACTGAGAAAGAATGACACAGATTTAAACTATGAGAAGTTAAATGTTAAGAACTGTGTTAGGTATTTAAGAGACAAGAGTTCAAACTGCTTTTCTGTTGTTTTTTTAGACTTTATTATCCTGGCAGTATGGGGGATGCTTGCTGTGAGTGGAATCACGTTACAGATTCGAAGAGAAAGAGGGCGACCATTTTTTCCTCCCCACCCATACAAGTTATGGAAGCGAGAGAGAGAGCGCAGAGTAACAAACATCCTGGACCCTAGCTACCACATCCCTCCATTGAGAGAGAGGCTCTATGGCCGAATAGCCCAGATCAAAGAGCTCTTCCAGAAGGAACAGCCAGCCGGAGAGAGAACACCCCTGCTTCTGTAGATGCCAAAGGGGGTTGGTCAGTGTGGTCTCAAAGTACTGCCCAGGCATTGCCTCAGCTTTGGTGTGTATGCCCAGCCTGCTGCAGCAGTCTCCGGTGCAACTCTGATAAGAACAGAGGCGTATGTATGTGTGCTTTGCACAGTTTCACGGTGTCCTTATTGATGTGTTATCAAAAGGTACCCTTCTTTTGTTTAATTGTGGTAAAACACACATTTACCATCTCAATCATAAAGTATATAAGTTCAGTAGGCACTTTGTTTTTGTCCTTTATTGCTTACAATGCTAATTTAAATACTAAATTATGTACGTTATTTGAAAATAGGGTGATTTACATAGATCAGATATGGATATAACGACCTCGGGTTTTTTCTTTAAAGGCCTTTTAAAATAGTGTTGACCTCTGATCTCTAAAATGTGTTTGAATTTTTTTTTTTTAAGGAAACCGATTGGCGCCTACCTTAATCTGTAGTCCCTTTAGTAAGGAAACCTTTTAACATTTGCATTTTTTAGTTGTTTCTGCTAAATTGGTTGTTATTAGCATTGATGTAAAAATAGTGTCAAAAATTTTCTCTTTTGTGTGAAGACTTTGTACCATCTATATTTTAGTGATGAGGAGGGAGGGGGTCAAAAAGGATTAAAGAATTTAAAGGAGCTACTTTTAATCAGGTTCTTGGATTCTGTAAGGAAAGTTCCTTCCATTTTGACCCTCCCCCCGCCCCGCCCCAAGCAAGCACCTCGATGCCCTGGGCTGCCTACCCACTCCTCACGGCATCTGGTTCTGCCTTGGATCGGAAGCTGGTGACTCTGACACAATGAGTAACGGTGAGGGTAGTTGTGGTTGCATACGCATTTGTGAGTTAACCACTATTTAAACGATGCTGCTTTTAAGAGTTTTTTCACAGCACGATAGATTTTTGGAGTTTTAGGTAACTGGAAAATTTTCAGCTTTTGCATTTGTTTTGGAAAGGCTGAAACAAAACTAAACGTACAGAAAGCGAAAACATACAAAGCTAATCATTTTTGCATTGCAGAATTACACACAGGTGTTTACTATTATGTAACCCTCACTGTTTATATAACTTCAGTAACACTTGAATTTTTTTTTTAATTACTGTAGGGATTGTGGCTTCTGCCATATCTTTGTACATTCTGACAAGTTATATGGAATGTTTGGGAGTTATTTTCTGTACCATCAAAATGTACTGCCACTGAAGACTGTAAAGACAGAGCACACTTTTTTGGAGGATTGAGACAAATTACTTAAAAAATTTTCATAATTTGTGAGTCATAAAATGCCAGTTTGTATCATTTTTTTTAAGTAATAAATACCTATTTTGAAGAAAAATGCTAAAAAGTCTCATTCTTCTTAACAGATTTTTTTTTTCTCACCAACTGTATTTGTACTGTAGCAGTGAAGACATGACAGAAGTGTCATAGGTATAAAATTACTTAATCTGGAGAATTAAATCTTTATTTAAAAAATTTGGTTTAAGCCTAACCGAAATACTAGGAAATGAAGGAAATCTGCAGCAGTGTGTTAAATTTATATCCCTTGTTAGAAGGAAAGCTGACGTCTTTGGTAGGCTGATTTGTGTTGGTTATTAGCACTTCAGGTTTGTGTAACTGAGGAAAGGTAGTAGTATTACCAGAAAATTAGTTATACTATTCCTTAAATGTTTTGGTTCTGACCAGTCTGTTAGAGGTTAGCTACCAGGTTGCTAAATCACAGCAGCTAACTCGTGCCATGGATCAGTAGATCTATAGAAGGTTGGGATAGAAAATTGATTCTTCCAAGGAAATTGCTATACTGTTAGACCAGAAACAGACCTTAGAGACCATCTTACTTGGTCCCTTATTTTATAACTGAGTAAATTCTTGACCAAGGAGTCAATTATATGGATATTTATCAATAACTGTGCCCAGATCAAAATTTGGGATACCTGATTCCCTGTACAAATGTGCTTTATGCTCTATCATGATGAAAATGTAAGTCACTAATTATTTTCAGCTCTCTTCTGCTGGTGGATTGGTGACAACACAGTGAGAAGGCAGCCTTCTGCAAGAAGAGGAAAAAGGCCTCAGTGGAACCCAACCTTGAACTTGGACTTCCAGCCTCCAGAATGGTGAGAAAATAAATTTCTGTTGTTTATGGCACCCAGTCCGTGATATGTTATGGCAGCCCTAGCAAACTAATACCCTTTATAAATCATTTCACCCTGAATGTTGATTGGAAGACCTCTGGGCAGTTTGGCCACCGTGTTTGTGAGGACCATTCTATGAAACTGAGATACAGAGGGGCTCAAGTTAGTGGAAATTTGGGCTTACCGAGGGACTACCATATAGTCATTACATGGGAGGTTACAGGTCTGGATCAAGCTACATCAGTATTAATAGGCAAAATAAAGAAAATACGTACAATGATAGTCGTTTTTACTTGGCTCTCACCCTTTACTCATTAAATAAATATGAGTTAAATTCCTAAGTGTCAGGCCTTGCCTTGGGCACTAGGAAGAAGATGGCAAAATATTCCGGCATGGTGCCTATCTCAGGGCTTAGAGTGTGAGGAGACAGATATACTTCAATAGTTATACAGAGGAGGTATGGTAGGCAGTGAAATTTTTGATGGAGTAGGGGGTAGAATCGGGATGCCAGGGAAGAATTCCTTGAAATGACATTTAAGCTGAGACTTGGAGGATGAGTAGGAGTAACAAAACCACAAGGAGGCAGAGTGCATTCCATGTACTGTGGTTAAAGGCATAAAGAAAAGCTTCAAGGCCTTCTCTTCTCTACGGAGAGCCTCCAGTGGAGTCTCTCCCACCTGTATGCCCAGCCAGTCCTTACAGCCCTTCACATTGGTGCTTGGTGAGGTGAGTGCTTGGTGGGGTCAGCTCTCCCATTCTCAGCTTTTGGCATTTTGATCCAGGAAGGAGGTTGTCAGTGTTGTTTTTTTTTTGTTTTGTTTTTTTTAATTTTTTTTAATGTTTGTTTATTTTTGAGAGACAGAGACAGAGCATGAGCAGGGGAGGAGCAGAGAGAGAGGGAGACACAGAATCTGAAGCAGGTTCCAGGCTCTGAGCTGTCAGCACAGAGCCCAACGCGGGGCTCAAATTCATGAATTGTGAGATGAGCCCAAGTCAGACACTTAACCCACTGAGCCACCCAGGTGCCCCAGTGTTGTTTTTTTTTTTTTAATTCAGATATAATTGACATAATGTGTAAGTTTAAGGTACAGTATGTTGATTTGATACAATTATTTATTAAATATTACTCTATGATTATTCCTACAATATGATTACCCTATGATTAATATCGTAGAGTTAGTTTGCATCTCTATTGTGTCACATAATTATTCTTTTTGTGAAAGCAATTACAATCTAGTCTCTTGGCAACCTTGAAGTTCATAATACAGTATTGATGACTATAATCCCTAGTGCACTTGGGCTCCAGAATTTGTCTACTAATTTCCTTAAATAACGTTTCTCCAATTCTCCCACGCCCACCTGCTGGTATCCACCATCCTCTGTTACTAGGAATTTGGCTTTTTTGGATTTCACATATAAGTGTTATCATCTAGTGTTTGTCGTTCTCTGACTTCCCTCACTTGGTATAATGTCCTCCACGTCTATCCTTGTTGTTGCACATGGCAGGATTTCTTTCTCTTTTTTTTTTACCACCAAATCATATTCAATTGTATATATAAGCCACATTTTTATCCATTCATCCGTTGATGGCCACTTAGGATGTTTCCCTGTCTTGGCTGTTGTGAATAATGCTGCAATAAGCATGGGAGTTACATTTTTTCAAGATCCTGCTTTTCATTTCCTTTGGATATATACCCAGGAGTGGGATTACTGGATCATATGGTAGTTGTTTTCATTGTCCATCTTCCTCGTTAAATTTGGACTATACTACAAAACTGCCCAGAGCATACCTTGTCTTTTTATTTACCTTTCTTATTTCCTTCCAAGACCCTAGAATTTAGCAATTGTTCCCTGGCAGGTGGGTCAGAACACTTGGGTGACCCACAAAAGCCATAGTCCTCAAAATCTTTCCTTCTGTTCCAGAGTCTTATTAACGTACCTGTATATACAAGTATAATATACCTGACTCCATTGCTCCCCAAGGGTGAATTCCTTCTTTTGGAAGGAGATTGAAGAATGGCCACAATTACTTTTTTACTTTGAAGTTTTTAAGGGCTAAACGGCTTATTCACCTGAGGTTCACGGCTCCTTCTGCTAATAGATTTTCTACTGTCCAGAGTGGCTTGTACGTGCTCTGCCCTGCCTGAACTTGTGGTGGGCGCACTGGGAAAAGCATGGATGCGTGTCTGGGAGCTTTAAGGAAGGAGATAGAAGATCCAAAAATGATGCAGATGGAAGAAGCAATTGAGACACATTAAGTGTGCCTTTGCTCCCCAGTTCTCCATGGGCTGTGTTTTCAGCAATTGAACTGGACCTCAACATGTTTTTTAAACTAGCTGTCTCCTTTGGAGAGACCATCCATATATCAAAATTCCTGAAAACTGAAATACATTGTATTGCTAGGGCTGGGCCTGGGGTTCTAGAGGACTGTTTTCATGGACAGGATTAAAGGCTTTTTTCTGAAAAAAGTCTCTCATCCTATTAATGCCTGAAGGTTTTTCAACATAGGACAGTCTTCCGTTTCACAAGTAGAGCTACTCTTCTTCCAGATCAGCTCTCCCTCCTGAATTACTTCAATTGTATATCCCAGTGATTTTCCACTGAATGTTGTTAACCTCTTGTATTCTGTATGTCTAGAGTCTACATGACTGGGAATAAAAACCTTATAATCTTTGAGATAGGTCTTTTTTTACCCTTCAAATTTTTATTTAAATTTCAGTTAGAGATAGGTCTTAAACATATTCTAGAAGAAGTTCACATTTGAGGAATGCATTCACTTGATCTCACATCAGCTTTTGATTTGATAGCACTGTGCACTTGCCCACTGAGTGGTGCTGAAATTGGAGATGCAGCTGATAAATCCTTGGCATTTTAAAGTAGCCAAGGGCCAGCCCTATTCATCTTGAAATGTATATACAGACAAAAGCAGTGTGCTGAGGCTTGGGGTTATTGCAGAAACACTGATTCTAACCAGCTTTGTTACTTTTAAAAAAAAATTTTTTTTTTTTAACGTTTATAAATTTTTGAAACAGAGACAGAGCATGAACAGGGGAGGGTCAGAGAGAGAGGGAGACACAGAATCTGAAACAGGCTCCAGGCTCTGAGCTGTCAGCACAGAGCCTGACGCGGGGCTCGAACTCACGGACCGCGAGATCACGACCTGAGCCGAAGTCGGCCGCTTAACGGACTGAGCCACCCAGGTGCCCCAGCTTTGTTAGTTTTATAGAAAGCCCAAATGTAGCCTTCCTAGCAGTATCTGATACTCAAGAAGTATATATCCTGTGTTTCAAGATCAGGATATTTTTATTCCGGGTCCAGTTCTACCTACTGATACTGATTTCAGTATAGTGAATTTTCTGCAGGCTTTAGTTTTTCCAAAGCAGTGGGTTTACTCTTTTCCTTTTGCTCATATGGGAAAAAAAACTTGTGAGGGATAGCATTAAATGAAAAAAAATTGAGGAACCAAGGTATAAGATTCCAATTATGTGTATTTGTGTGTAAATATGTTTAAAAACATTTATAGGGAAGTTTTTCTGATTCAGAAGAAACTTCTAATTACCCCTGGGAAGACACAGGTTGTAGGAAGAAGCGGACTTACTTTAAACTGTAATATTTTCTGTATGGTAGATTTTTAACCATCTACATTTATTTTTTCCTTTATGTGAAAGATCTCAAAAAGGAACATAACCTAACCAACTTCTGAGAATTTATACACCAGAAATCACAGTACATAAATTATGCACATGAGTTAATGAAGCATTTTTTTTTTTATTTTATTTTTGAGAGAGAGCACAAATGGGGGAGGGACAGAGAGAGAGGGAGACACAGAATCCGAAGCAGGCTCCAGGCTCCGAGCTGTCAGCACAGAGCCTCTCTTGGGGCTCGAACCCACAGACCATGAGATCATGACCTTATACCGACTGAGCCACCCAAGCGCCCCTGGGTGCATTGTTTTAACAGAAATTTCAAACAGTCTGAATATCCATCAGAAGAAAGAGTTGAATAAATTATGATACATCTATACAAAGATTGTCACAAAAAAACTGGTTTGCAGGCAACAGAAAACTGGCTAGTGTATGTAAAACAAGGTTAGTTGGAAGTATACTGATGTTATTTGCTTCTGGACATTTCCCCCTATGCATTTTATTTATTTTTTTAATGTTTACTTTTTGTGAGAGAGCACGAGCAAGAGAGGGGCAGAGAGAGGAGATATAGAATCCGAAGTAGGCTCCAGGCTCTGAGCTCTTAGCACAGAGCTCGATGCGGGGCTCAAACTCAAGAACTGCGAGATCATGACCTGAACCGAAGTTGGATGCTTAACCGACTGAGCCACCCAGGCACCCCACCCGCTATGCAGTTTTTACATGGTTGTAACTACATCTGCAGTATAGCATTCAGGTTTTTATTATGTAAATTTAGTTATTTTTTTGTTCCTGTTGCTAGAATCTTTAAGCCACAGTACATATAAACTGCTTTGGGTAGATATTGATAGTAAATTAGTAATCTGGAAGTAAATTATTTCCTTATTGTATGACACTTAGGTTTAATTTGCTCACTCTAACACTATCATAATGTGGCTTTAACCAGGGGAAGCAGTAGAGATGGTGAGAGATGATAGGATTCTGATATATTTAGAAGGGAGGGGGGTCAATAGGATTTGCTGATGAATTGGATGCAAGATAGAAAAAGTGGAGTCAAAGATGCCAGGAAGGTTTTTGGCCTTGGCAGCTGAAAAGATGGAGTTGTCACTATCTCAGATAGGGAAGCATATGGAGAGGCCTGGGAGGAAGACTGCTTGGAGCATGTTAAGTCTGAGGTCTTTGATAGTTACAGTTGGAAGAGTCCAGAGTTCATGAGAGCTGTAAAATTGGGAGTCATCAGCATTACAGGTGGTATTTAAAGTCATGAGACTGGGTGAGATCACCAAGGAAGTGAGCAGGAATAAGGACTGAGCCCTGGGGCTTAAAGTCAGAAGAAAAGGACAGAGGAGGCTGAGAGGCAGCCACTGATGTAAAAAGAAAGCCCCTTCAAATTTCAATTAGAGATTATTCTTCATTGATATTTCACTAAAAAATGAACTTCTATTTTACTCTGTCAAAAAAGGTAGTGATCACCCAAAATTGAGTTATGGATCTGTGATCTTCCGGTCATTGAGGCAGTTTAGAAATAGAAAATTTTGGAAGTCACCTTGATATTAAAGAATACCAGTATGAGCAGAAAACACTCTGTGAGGTTGTGTAGAACTGGTTTTTTAGAATTGTATTTCCACTATAAAATAAAAAGCATGTAGTGGATAGATGATAAATAGATCATTGTTTTCTAGGGCTGCTGTAACAAATTACTACAGGTAGGGTGGCTTAGCAGAAATTTATTCTCTCACAGTTCTGAAAAATCAGGAAGGCCAGAAGTCTAACATCAAGCAGGGCTGGCCCCTTCTGGAGGCTCTGAGGGATGATTCAATTCATACCCCTCTCCTAGCTTCTGTTGGCACCTTAGGGCTCTGCAGCTTGCATAACTCTCTGCCTCTGTCTTCACATGGCTTTCTCCTTACGCCTGTTTCAAATATCCTTCTCTCTTATAAGGACACCGGTCACTGGATATAGGGCCCATCCTAAATTCAAGATGATCTAATTCCAAGATCCTTAAATCTGCAAAAACTATTAAAAATGTGGTCAGTATGGGACACCTGGGTGGCTCAGTCCGTTAAGTCTCTGACTCTTGATTTCGGCTCAGGTCATGATATCATGGTTTGTGAGTTTGAGCCCCGTGTCGGGCTCTGCCCTGGCAGCCTGGAGTCTGCTTAAGATTATCTCTCCCTGTCTCCCTGCCTCACAGGCACATGCACTCTCCCTCCTTCTCTCCAATAAACTTAAAATATATGGTTGGGGTGCCTGGGTGGCTTAGTTAAGTATCTGACTTCAGCTCAGTTTGTGAGTTTGAGTCCCGCATTGGGCTCTATGCTGATAGTGCAGAGCCTGCTCAGAATTCTCTCTCTCCTTCTCTATCTGCCCCTACCTCCCCCACTTCTCTCTCAAAAATAAAAATAAACTTTGAAAAGATATATATATATGCCACATTCACAGGTACAGGAGGTTAGCACTTGGACGTGCCTTTGCAGGGACACTTTGTAAAAAAAAAATTTAATACTGATTTTTGACAGGGAGGGGCATAGAGAGGGGGAGAGAATCCCAAGCAGGCTTGATGCCCAGTGTGGAGCCTGACTCGAGGCTCAATTCTCTTGACTGTGAGACCATGACCTGAGCCCATATCAAGAGTTGGATGCTGAGCCACCCAGGTGCCCCTGCAGCAGGGACACTCTTAAATCCACCACATATGATTATAAAAAGGTTTGCTGGATCAGCAATAAGTTGTTGGCCAATTCCTAAGAAATACAGATAGAAGTTGTTGCTAAGTACTAGTTTTGTGGTAAGAGATGAAATGCCAGAAAAATAAACTGTATGTAAGCATTGTTCTCACATTAACTTGGAGACCATATCAATTTCAACCACTCATCTTTATTGATAAAATAGGCTCCTATGCAGTATACACTCTCAGACATAAATTTAAGGTTCTGCTTAAAAACAAAAAATATATGGATGGAAAACTGTTGCTATGTAACAAAGTAAATGTCTTTAAACGCCAAGATCTTAAAATTATATCCAAGTAAGAAGACCAAGAATAAATTAACTTGTTTATAAAAAAATAGTTATCAAGAAACATTTTATAATAGAGCTGCCTCAATGAATTGCCTCAGACTTCATCTCAACTGTGTATTTTTTTAAATTCTGACTTGGGATAAAAACTGTATGAATGAATGTGCCACCAAATTAACAGATTCTTTACCCCAAACCAATAGAAAAGGTTAAAAATAAAAACTGTCATTTATAAAATATCAATTAAGGCCTCTGAAAAAAGGAATCTATTCAGTGTTTGGGCCATTAGCCCTTTTCAATCAGCCACATCAGCCCCACTTACTCCAAACTTAATATACAAAAATTCCAAAGTGAAAAGTAGCTTTGAATTTTACCCATATATGAAATTATACACAAAAGCTACCATGTGAATATTTCTTTAACAAATTACATACCCAAAAGTAGAATTTTCTATTGTGCTAATTTTAATATAAATTAGTATATTTAATCATATTTGATATTTTTATCCTTCTATAATCGTAAAATAAGAAAAATTTAGATTTCAATTGATGTTAAAGTACATTTCTTTATCTAGTGGCTTTTAAAAATTTACATACTGGATATAGGTTTTGTAAAAAAAAAAAAAAACACACACACAAAAAAACAAATACTTATAAATCTACAGATTTCCTCTCACCCCCACCCCCACCCTTTAACTGATAGAGTATAAGGAAAATCTTACAGGTTATAAGGACTAGAAAACAAATTTTATTTTGAAATTTTAATTTACTTTCTGTATTTCTTAAGAATACTTTTAAAAAAGGGTTCAATGAGGCAGAGGAATCCCCAATTTACTTTGACATTACCATACCTAGCTTGCTATATCAAACATTGCAACTCTGTTAGCTAAAAGAACTACCTAATATCCTTAAAGATCAACCAGAGAAGAGAAAAATCTCATCTTCATTATTTAGAACCAAAACTTAAATCTCTCAAAGGAGTAGTTTAACCTACTAATATGTCTCTTATAAGATCTTTCTTAGAAAGTAATATTCTTTCTCTTTCATTCCTGAAATGATATTTCATATACTTAAACTTATGGATAATTGTTAGTGGAGTATTTTAATTATGGCAAATCAGCTAAAATTAAATTAACTTTTGTTTATGGTGCATTTGAAACATTCCTACAGTCTTGCAAACTGAATTTTCTTTGACCAAAATTTACAGTAATGGGAAGGTAGACAGGCAACCATTAAAGCTGAAATCTCACAGTACATAAGCTATTTGTTAACTCTGACACCAAACAGGGAGGAGAAATAACATTTAATATGACAGTCTTCCATTCACAAAACTGTGCCAAGATGTGTATTTTAAAATTTGGATAATGTTATGAATTCCCAAACATTTATTGGGAATATTCATGTTTATCCAAGTATCAGCCAGAATAGCAACAGTACTGCTATTAGGTTCAGCAGTCACTCAAAAAATCTTTAGTTTGTTCCCCAATTAACAAAGTTTCTATTTTTTTATTATATCTTGGAATAAAATCTACAACCATTAATTCTGCATTTTTGCCAGTGTAAGAATGTCATTGCCAGTGCACTGTACATACTACAGAAAAAAAATAAAGGGTTGCTTGAGATGGGTTTTTCTGTTAATTCACTCATGTCAGTAGGCCAGTCCCAGTGACCATTTGGAGCCTTGCGGGAAGCTCACAGACTTACAGGCTCTTCAGCTCTTCCTCAGACTCAGGTCACTATTGGTCACTAATGCTGACAAAGATGAACTTTCAGACACATCATCTTTCCTAAGGTTCAGAAATGATTCTCGAGTTATTTGCAGGATCTCTCTCAAGCCTTTGTTTTCTTGCTAAAAGAAGGCAAACAAAAAGATGTAGTCACCAAGATAGCTACAAAAATACAAACCTATCTTAAGCCAAATGTAAGAAGGTATGACAAAAAGTTTTATAATTGGCAGAGCAGAAATAGACTAAATGAATATACAAAGTTGAAAACTTGAATCCAGAGAACACTTTTTTAAAGAGGTAGGAACTGTGCTCCTTTCCATCAGGTCAAAGCCGCCTTATTTATGCAGCTGTAACTGTAAATGGAACCTCAGAAACGGCCTCATTTTATAATCACAGTATAGACGAGGAAAAGTAACATCTAGATTTATATCGATATAAACACAACAAAGCCAATGATGAGAACCTTTAGGACTTTGGTTAGTACCTTTACTACTTTCCATGTTAGCATGGAATACAGGAAAGGTTTGGTTTTCCTCACTGGAATTTGAAAGCAGTGGGGCTGGTTGAGTAGATCTGAGATTTTTCAAGAAGGATAGTTAGGTGGGCAAGTCGAGCACTGATAAACAACTCTTTTTCTTCTAGATTAGTTACTGTAAGAATTTGCAGACATTTAACAACTACTTTGTTCTCAGTCTTACTTTCTATGTTTCAATGGTATAAAGCAAGGATCAGCAAACTACAGCCTGGCTTGAGGCCTGTTATTGTAAATTAAACTTCACTGAACATAGGTAAACTGAATATTTTTTTGTGTGTATGGCTGCTTTTGTGTTACAATGACAGAGTTGAGTAGCACAGAGTTGAGTAACACAGAATGTCTGGTTTGCAAAAAAATATTTTCTGTCTGGTCCTTTACTGAAAAAGTTTGCTAAGCCCTGTTTTAAAGAATGAGAGAGGGGCGCCTGGGTGGCACAGTCGGTTAAGCGTCCGACTTCAGCCAGGTCACGATCTCGCGGTCCGTGAGTTCGAGCCCCGCGTCAGGCTCTGGGCTGATGGCTCAGAGCCTGGAGCCTGTTTCCGATTCTGTGTCTCCCTCTCTCTCTGCCCCTCCCCCGTTCATGCTCTGTCTCTCTCTGTCCCAAAAATAAATAAAAAACGTTGAAAAAAAAAAAACTTAAAAAAAAATAAAGAATGAGAGAACACTATGCTTAGAGACTGAAATCACTTTTGGCCCTCTATAACCAGTATCTCCACCATCATTTCAAAAAGAAGCTTTTAAAGTATAAAAGTCTACTGATTTGAACTATTCAACAATAACTTATGCTTTCACTACCACACAATAAAAGACAGAAAAGCTTTTATATTCCACAGAAAAATACGAATGCCCAAAGAATATTTGTAGATTAAAATAATTTTCCCTGCATCACCATGCTCTCCAATAGAAATAAAGAAATTTTTTAAATTACTAAGTTAAAAGGCATATTCACCCAATAACAGGAACACATAGGATCAAAAAATGTCAATTTGCTCAAATACTGCTATAAGTTATACTGATCCTAGACTCTTGTATTACTATTGAAATAGTCTTGCATTATATACCCATATAACCAATATCCAGGTTAAGAAAGAGAACATTACTAGTTTTCCCGAGATGTATATATTTATTTAAATGGGATGTATTTTCTGGCATAAATCTTCGTGTGGACAGTTTTCACCCAGTTTACAATTTAAAACTTACTTCAAGTTGAAATATTCGTTCCTGTTCCTTGCAGCCCTGTTGCTCATCAATTTCAATGGCTTTCCTCATTACTGCTGCCATTTCTGTTATCTGATCAACATGTGCTTGTAATTCCTGAAAAAAAGATGGGAGTTGCAAATCAGTGAAATAACTGTTTTTACTTTTGGATACTCTCTTTAAAAAAAAAAAATCTGCTTTGCCACTTAATATGAATGTAATATTCTTACATTGCCATTTAACATGAATGTAATATATCAAACACATTTATAAGAAAGTTGACCATGAATGTGCTTTTGAAATCAGATTTCTGTTAGGACTATAAATAAGGATAAGCAGCATAATTACAACTAAACCCACTAGCAAGAAGAGTACTATTTCACATTCCTCTTACCACAAATGATCAACAACCTTTCCTTTTTTGTACCTACACCTACTAAAGTAATGGGAAAGACAAAAATTTTTGACACATTCAATCTCTTTATCTCTAAAGTCTTGATGATTTATAAATCTTTATTATCTATGCCTAAACATTGATCTCAATCCAACCTACACTTGATCTTAGCCAAAAGGCCAAGAAGCGATGATCTCAATCCAACCTAAAACTTTTCCAGGTTATAATCCTCCTTGAGAGCAGGAACTGTATCTTGTTTATATTTGCCTGTGTTTGGTACATAACAGATCAGATAATAATAAATACTAAGTAAAATGAACATAAGTCTGCTTTTAAGTATTAAAATATTGAATGGCCTTCTTTGCAAGCTGTTCAAAATATAATTTAGGTATAAAATAGATATCCACATTTATTTGGTACAGCAAGTAGATAAGTTTTTTCCAATCTTGTGGTATTCATTTTTGCACACCCATGATATGCCAGGCACTGGGCTAGGCAATAGGAATACGAAGCCTATTAAGATATGTTTCCTGCTTTCAAGGAGCTTCTAGTCAGGTGAAAGAGACAGACACAAGGTTTAAAAACCAGCAGAAACTTAAGAATAATCATTTCTCAACAAACAGCTTCTATAGACCATTGTTCGCTGGCAGTTGAGGGTGACTTTATTATATTAAGGTCAAAACTCAAGTATAAAAGCTCAAAACTGCCCCCAAACCTTGTCTCTTAAATAGCCGTATATCCCCTATTTGTGAAAAGGATTTGAAGGCGACCCCCAAAACCTATAAAACTAGTAAACTGTGAAAGAAATATGGAGAACAGTATCTTTAGCAAACCACACAATATCTTCTAGCCAACAAAAATGCAAGTCCTTGTATTATTTTAATGGAAAAACCTATACAATGCTAGTATGCAAAAGGCGGCAAAATAAAAGGACTAATCTACCCTATCCAATATGATGCTACATAACTGTCAATTAAAATTAAACACCTTTTAAAAAGTTAACAATTCAGCTCCTCAGTTGCATTAGTGATACTTCAAGTGCTCACTAGCCACATGTGGCTGGTGGCTTCCATACTGAACAGCACAGATAACATTTCCATCATTACAGAAAGTGCTATTGGACAGTCCTGGATTAGATTATGGTAGCAAGAATAGTGTCAAGACAAACATTTGTCATATTCTGAAACAGTTTTTTGAAAATGATTAAATCCCCTCCCTCTGGAAAGGGAGCATAATGTTTAAAAGCAAGTTAAATACAGATAACTGCAGCAGCAGGTTAAGGATAATGAAAAAATTCTGAACACCAACACTTTTTTCAGCTTATTTACTGTCCTTTTAGGTTAAAAGACGGTACAGGAAGGAAATAATTCTTTGCCTTTAAAATGGAAGAAAACAAGATTCCACTAATTTTTTCAGGACAGAGCCTGTTCTAATAAAATCATGAAACAAAACAAAATCCCAAGACTTCAAACAGAGTAGTATTTTTCTAGACCCAGTTCATGGATAGTTCATTTATTACAATAAAATTTTTAGGGAAGCATCATAGACCTTTTAATGAACACAAGAGGCTAAGACCGGTGTTTTCGAAACAGTCTTAAAGGCACAAAGTGTCAGTAACATAATCCTTGAATTGTCAGTGATATAATCCTTGAAATGCTCATTTTTAACTCTTGTTTAGGTTTGTTCAACTTTGCTCAGTCAAGACTTGCCACAATTAAAATAAAGTTAAGACAAAATAGTGTATGCTATTAAATCATAACACCTAAACAAAGGCATTTTTAGGTAACTGTGAACTCAAACTGAAGGACTACTAACCATCAGAAATCTGAATTAAAATAGTTTGAACAAAATTTTTATGAAATTAGATTAAAATGACTGCCAAGAAAACATCTTTGATGTTCCCAAAGAGGGTAATTGTTTAAAGACTACTAAAATTTTGCAGCGATAAAATGAAAAGCTGACTTGAACAACCTTTAAAGCCTGCAATTACCTAACAGGCTGTGTATGATACAATACACAGAGAAATGACAGATTTAAAGTTTCTACACTGAATGTTTTTGCACTGCTATCAAAAGCACAGCATTTTTTAAAAGCAAGTTCATTTATTTGTTGATTTAAACTGGCAGGAAAATTCAATGTAAAAGAACGTTTTAAATGGACCTCCCCCCTTCCGTCCACACCCCAAAAGTTGACTGTTTTATTTAGTGTACATTCTGATTTGCTTCCAAGTGCCTCCTCTCCAGTCCATGTTGAGATGCTTCAAAGATGTGTCGAGATGCATCAAGGAAGAATCCTTCGGAGCTGTTACGATGTACCATGTCAATCTGTAGTATAGAGTCATTATAATGTTAATACGGATATTATCCGTAATTTAAAAACTGATGAGTGTTAGTTCATGCGTGTTAGCCAACTGTTTGAAATGTTTGTTTTTTTAAGATTTCCAAAAAGGCATCTGTTCAAAAATAACGTAAAAATGAGTATTTGGATAAAAATGAGTTCTTCTCAAACCTTTTACTGATTTTTAAATCTGTGCTCAAAAACTTCTAAGTGAGGGAGAAATTCTGTATCACGGTGGTTTTAAAATGGTTTCACGCAAAATGCTGTTATGTGTAACTCTGTTAATCTAAATGTGTTATAAAATTTTTTTGTGTTTAGGCTTATCAGAGTGTCAATACCTAAACACATCCTGGAATCTTTTATTTCTGCACCTTTATCACACAAGTGTCTCTGCTCACCCACTTTTGCTTGTTGACACTCCCCCCCCCCCCCCTAATAATTAACTCAAGGGTGGACTTAGATGGGATTTTTCTTCCTTTCTTGACACCTTTCCAGATTCTCCTCGTGAGAACTAATCTTACTTCCACTCATATTCCCATATTAAATGATATCTCTATTTTAGGATTCATCACATCCTATCTTATATTCGATATGTTTCTATCTCCCTTTACACTGTAAGCTCCTATGGCAAAGTAATGGAACATATGTATTTATTCATCTTATGATTAATAACTAAGCCAGTGCAAGTGTTAATAAATGTTTATTTGAGTTGAAGTGTCTCCTTTTTGGGAAAAATCAAAATCACAAACATTAATATGTATTAGTTAGAATTAACAACAAGTAACTGAACAGTCATTTTATGGAAGGTAAGGATCAGCACTTAGATGAATTCAATCTCCATAGTAAAAAAGGATGGTTTACAGCTATCTTAAGAAATGTTTAACTTTACGGATTAATGAAATTGCTCTAGTGAATGGCAAAATCTTATGTGTTTTAGAAAACATTTGCTTCTGGCATAGTTGCTACCAGACAACTTAGCAACCTGCAGTATCTTATGCTAAACACTTTTTGGTCAGAGTATTCCCTTTAGATCCTAAAAAATTTCTTAGGTTTTAAACACTAGGGGCTTTTGGAATTTCTCAAGATTATACCAATAATTTAAATCAATTTAAATTTATTTTACCAATAATTTAAATCAATTCATCTTTGTACCTTTAAAAGAAACAGTCAAGTTATACAATTAAATTTAAATGCTTTTATAATGATCTCTAACAATAGATAAATTTATGTTCAAAAGATTGCCACTTAAACATCCAAGGTTATTCCCCTTCAGTTAGAAGATGAATAGTGTAATTAGATAACATTAAACGCTTATTTATTAATCTATTTTACTATTGACACAAGAAGTATCTATTACTAACTTCCTTAATAATGTAAAGTTGTCACACAAAGATTTACTAGATATTTAATTTTAATAGAATAGTAACTTAAAAATACCCACAAGCACTAAGATGGAAGAATTAAGAATTATCTTAAGGACTCATTCAAAATGTATTTCAATAATTGAGAAAGATGAAAACATGTCTTAAAACAGTATTTCTTAAATGTTAGTTATAACTAATAGTTAGCTCACCATTATCCAATACAGATAATAGCTAGAAATCACAGTATTCTAATATTTTTATTTCACACCAGCAGTTAAAACTCAGTTTAAAATGTAAATAGGAAAGGATTATTCTACTTGTCTTTATAGCGGTTGCTAACAAACACAGGGACATACAAAAAGGAAACACACAGGGATGTCAATAAGTAAAATGAGCAGAGGGAAAGACACAGATTTCTAACCAGCTGGGCTTTGTCTCTAAAAATGGTGCTGATCTGCGCCTGGGGGCAGCAGGGGGCAAAATTTTAAGATGTTGGTTCTTTTCCTCCCCAGCCGCCCATGGTTTTTTCCATCATACTCAGTATTATTTATAATCTGGATGAAGTAGCCTCATTCAGTAAATAGTCTTAAATCTACCTTTAGCTGGTTTCAGATTTCTGAAATGTTTTCAGCATTTCAATTTTTGTTTTTGCAACAAATGTCAACACACATATTAGAAGAAATATTTCTTAAAAGCAGATAACCTTACAGAATAATTGTGAATTGAATACACTTACCTTTAACTTCCCAAATAAAATTTATTTTTGAAAGTATGTTAAAGCTATTAGGGGACAAAAGGAGTTAGGAGGATAATCAAAATATGTAACAAGTAATGAAAAAAATAAGGAAAAGCAGAAAATTTCAGAAAGATGAAGTATTCAGTATCATGTTAGATACCTGTGATTTAACAACAGCAAAAAAAAAAAATCTCAACACAAGTTAACTGATTTGTGCTTCTTTTCATTTCAAATTATGTTTATAAAATGGATTACCTTGGAGTGCTGCTCTTTCAACTTCGTTATTATACCTGGATCATCTTTTTTGCTAGCCATTAGCAGTCTAAACATTTGCTCTCGATACTTGCTCATTATAAGTTCCAAGGCAGACTGATGTTCTTCCAGAGATGTACGCAATTCTATCAAGAACAAGAGTAACAGTATATTTTACTGAAACTTGAGTTAAAGATGTACAAAATGGTCTCTTCCCAATTACATTTATCAAAAAAGCAACTTTATAAAGAGGGTATTTTGGCAAGAAAACATACGAAAAAATCTTGCCATAAAGAAATAAAGGATACCAAATAGAGTCCTTTATTAGTTTTTTTAATAACCATTTAAAACTAATTTTTATAGAATCATTTCAACAAACATTTACTGAATAACAATTAAGTACCAGATAATGCTGTATATTAGGAACTCCCAAAAGGCCATGGAGCGCACAGTCTAGTCGAGAAAGCCAATACATAAATAATTATAATACAATATATAAAGTACAGAATAGAGCTCTACCCAAATATATATGAGAGAAGTCTGTGAGGAAAAAGTGGTGAAAGCTTTACATTACTGAGATTAATTTGCATTTCTTCAGCTGAAAACTAAAGGAAAAGACATTCTGAATAGGGAGGCATGACAGTGGATGCTGTGTTGAGGGACTAGTTCAGGATGGCAAGAAAAAAGGTTTCATGGAGAAGAGAGGTATGGGAAAAAGAAAAAAAGGCTTAGAGCTAATTTTGAAGGCTTTTGGATAAGGAAATAAGTATACAGTGAAGGTTCTAAAGCACAAGCATGATCAGATATATCTTTGAAAAATTAATCTGATGCCTGTGTTGAAGATAGACTGAAGGGGAAAAGAGACTGCAATCAGGGAGACCAATGAGGACAGTTCAGGGACGTGATTATGAATGCCTAAGCAAGAAGCCAAAGCAGTGGGACCACAGAGAAAGAAAGGGAATTATTTCATAGGTAACAACAATGGTACAAACTGGATATTGAGGGTGAGAACCTAAGATGACTCCAAGCAAGGTAGACACTCATATATAGGAAAGGGATAAAAACTAATACATAGATTTTAGACATATGGACCAGAAATAAGATTAGTAACAGAGAGTAAATTTAGTTGGCCATTGCCCCACTGGTTCCAAATTAATAGTCCAATTGTAAATTAAAGCTCTCTTTTAACTAAATGTAACTAATTTTAACTATAATCCAATGCACTATCCTCTTCAAAGTGTAGATTTTATGGTATGTGGATGAGAGTAACAAATAATAGTAAACAGTAACAAAAGAACATGTGCAAAAGAAATGAAAAAAAATTTTTAAACTCCTTTATTTTCAAGGCATTTGATGAGGCACTTAGTAACTTAATTCATTATAACATTCCTGGTTCTTAACTCTAGTGGTCAAACTCCGTTGTTTTTACAATCATATGTTCACTGGAATGAAGTGATTATATATATCTTACCTTTGTTCTCTTGTTGCAATTCTCTGATTTGTCTGTTTTCTTGCTGGATTCCCATAACTAATGTGGACCGTGGCCGATGCCTTGCAACTTCATTAAGTTCTTGAATTTCTTCCTGATACTAATGAAAAGATTAAAAAAGAACATGTGGGGAGAAAATATTTGAAAATATATTTCTGAGATATATATCTGATGAGGGCTTAATATCCAGAATATATAAAGAACTCTTAAAACTCTCAACAATAAGAAGACCACCCAATTAAGAGATGGGCAAATAAGATAAGTTCTGGGGATCTAATGTATAGCATGGTGACTATAGTTAATATTGTATTCTATGGTTAGAAATTAATAAGAGTAGATCTTAAATGTTCTCATCACACACACATACATGGTAATGATGTGAGGCGATGGAGGTGTTAACCTTACTGTGGTAATCACTTTGCAATACATATGTGTATCAAATCATCTTGTATACCCTAAGCTTACACAATGTTGTATGTCAATTCTATCTCAGTAAAGCTGGGGAAAAAATGGGCAAGGGGTCTGAAGAGACAATTCTCTAAAGAAGGTATACAAATGGCCAATAAGCACATAAAAAGATGCTTAATATTATTAGTCATTAGAAAAATGCAATTCAATATAACAGAGATACAACTTCACAACCACTAGGATGATCTTAATCAAAAAGTCAAATAACAAGTGTTAGAATGTGGAGAAACTATTATATTGTTGATTGGAATGTAAAATGGTGTAGCTGCTTTGGAAAACAGTCTGGCAGATCTTCAAAAAGTTAAACACAGCTATTATATGACCCATCCATTCTACCCCCAGGTATATACCCAAGATAACTAGAAATATATGTTTATACAGAAACATACACAAATATTCATAGCAGTATTATTTATGATAGCCCCCAAATAGAAACAATCCAAATGTCCATCAACTGATGGACACAATACACTATATCATGATGGAATATTAAGTTAGCAATTAAAAGGAAAAAAAACCTGATATATGCTACAACATGGATGAACTACAAAAACATTTTAAAAAGTCACAAAAAAGCCACATATAGAACAACATTTACATGAAATATCCCAAATAGACAAATCCATAGAGATAGAAAGATTAGTTGCCAGAGGGAAGGGAAAGCCAAGGGAGTGGCTGCTAACAGAGGTGGACTTTGGGGGGTGATGGGAAGTTCTGGAATTAGACAGTTGATCATAGTAGCACAACCTGTGAATGTACCAAAATCCAATGAACTATACCTTTCAAAGGGTACCTTTTATTTACGGGTATTGTGAATTATATCTCATAATAGTAAAAGAACATGGGCAAAATAAATGAAAAAATTTTTAATGTGAATCTAACTTTAAAACTGTACTCCTTTATATTCAAGGCATTTTATTTTTAATTTTTTAAGTTTATTTATTTTCTTAATAAAGAAACAGTGACAGAGACAGAGACGGTGTGAGTGGGGGGAGGGGCAGAGAGAGGGAGAGGGAGACAAAGAATCCCAAATAGGCTCCACACTGTCAGCGCAGAGCCCCATGTGGGGCTCAAACTCTCAAAACCATGAGATCATGACCTGAGCCGAAACCTAGAGTCAGACACTTAACGGACTGAGCCACCCAGGCACCCCTATATTCAAGGCATTTTAATGTTCCACTTAGTAATGTATTATAACATTCTTGGTTTTTAACTTTAGTTGTCAAACTCTTTTGTTTTTACAACTCAATACCAGATATGTTTACTGGAATGCATGAGTCAAACTGGATAGTTAGGGAGATAGGTAATCTGTTTAGGGCAACAAAACAAGTAAATTTGCTCCATTATTTCTAGTAGCTTTGTTAAAAGCATCATCCCAGGATTGCTTCCTTTTACAAAATGGATGAGTTTCACAAGAGTAGGCTATGAATATACATCTCCCCTGATTTCCATCATAATAGCAGAGATTTTATATTTCTCTTAGAGTTGAAAATTTTTATCATAAGGCTTAAAATGATAGCTGAACTCCATGGACCACTGGAAAATTCTTATATGCAAGTTCTTATATAAAAGAGTAAGAAGTGAAGCCCTTTTCATTTCTTCTTTTATTGATAGCATTAAGTGAAAAACAAGGTAGTAAGTACAAATTCAACAATTGCCTAATGTATAAACCAGATACTGCCTTACATCATTTTCAAAAACTACTTCATTGTTTTTTTTTTTAATTTTTTTTTTCAACATTTTTAATTTATTTTTGGGACAGAGAGAGACAGAGCATGAACGGGGGAGGGGCAGAGAGAGAGGGAGACATAGAATCGGAAACAGGCTCCAGGCTCTGAGCCATCAGCCCAGAGCCTGACGCGGGGCTCGAACTCACGGACCGCGAAATCGTGACCTGGCTGAAGTCGGACGCTTAACCGACTGCGCCACCCAGGCACCCCGTGAACTACTTCATTGTTAAATAACATCACTAAGTACTTTTACAGAGAAAAATATGAACATTACATTATAAAAATATGAGAGAGAAAAGTATGTGTCACTATTAGTAAAAGTTATTATTTGGTTTTTGTCATATATATCTGAACATAATATATTCATATATTTTCTAAACTCCAATGTGCAACTCTGTCAGAAAAACAAGTGATCAAATCTACAGTTTTTAGAGTATACATGCATATATACTGTCACCTGGATGTGACAAAATTATATGATAATGTAAAGTAAAATTAAAACATAGAAGTCAAGCTACTTTTAAATTCTATAGAACATTAAAAAATACCTAAATACTAATTAGGCAGAAATTTATGATTCAAGCAATACATAAATGTCTAGGACTGCTTTTTAAAAAAAGAATCAACAAGAAAGAAGAAAAATCAAACCTGCTTCATTGCTTCTACCCGCTTGTTAAGAGCTGTGGTTTGCTCAATCAGAGATTCTGCTGCATCATCATGATCTCTCAATCTTTCAACAAGAGCTTTAGCATCAGCAAGTGCCTTCTCAATTGTGCAACTCATTTCTAAAGGAATACCTATAAAATTAAAATCAAGATTCAAAACAAAGCCAGCATACCATTTTATTATTTTAGGTTCATGTTAACATAGATATGCTTCTTAAGCTACAATTGTTATAGGACTGTTCACGGGGAGAAAAAAACATCTAAGAACCCTTGCAGTTTTGTTTCTGTTAGGATGGCATAAGCTTGAAAGTGAATTTATAATAGTAAAAAATTAAAGCATATATAAATGATTTGCAGAAATAATCAGAATGTATTTAAAACACCCTGAATCTATGGTGGGGAAAAGAAGCACAAATCAAGTGAATACATTTTATATTGTATAAAAATTGTGCTTTTGGGGCATCTGGCTGGCTCAGCTGGTAGAGCATGCGACTCTTGATCTTGGGGTTTTAAGTTCAAGTTCCATGTTTAGGTGTAGAGATTACTGAAAAATAAAATCTTTTTATTTTTATTTTTTAAAATGTTTTTATTTTTGAGAGAGAGAGCATGAGCAGGGGAGGAACAGAGAGAGAAGGAGACACAGGCTCCAGGCTCTGAGCTGTCAGCACAGAGCCCGAAGGGGGGCTCAAACTCATAAACAGCGAGATTCTGACCTGAGGTCAGATGCTTAACCAACCCAGGTGCCCCAAAATAAAATCTTTAATAAAAAAAAAATTGTGCTCTTCATGAGGGCACTCTCTCATCTTGTTATTTGTGAAAAAGGTCACTTTATTAGTCTATATTCTGTGGTTCATGATTCTCAGTCACTAACGAGGAGATCCTTCCTAGCCTCTGCTTAGTTAGGTGACCTGAGACCCCATTCACAACACACACTGACCAGCCAAAGTGGTCTCTTATGTGTCATGCTACGTCAAAGTGTCCTTCTTTTGGAGGAACTACTTCTTATAGGAACTATTATAATCCTAACTCTTGCACTTTCCTTAGTAAGTAATTAAAAAAAATATATTACTTAGAGCACCAGCCATTATCAGAAATTTTTGATATGTTAAAATCAATAAATATTTAAGAGGAGCTCAAAATATTAGGAGACAAAATATGAAACAGTTAGTTAGCTTCATCATTTGGTATGCAGTGACCTCAAAACAAATTTTAATTCTAAAATAATCTCTCTCAAAAATGTAAACCTTCTGAAACTTACCATCTTTTTGTTTGTTTATTTATTTTGAGAATGACAGAGACAGACAGACAGGCCACAAACTGGGGGTGGGCAGAGAGAGGGAGAAAGAGAATCCCAGGCAGGCTCTGGGCTGATCTCATGAACTGTGAGATCATGATCTGCGCTGAAATCAAGAGTTGGGCACACAACCAACTAAGCTACCCAGGTGCCCCCTGAAACTTACTATCTTCAAATTTTCTCTTTATAGTAAGTTTTACCTTACCTTCTATACGAGCCATACTCTCTTCAGGGTTTTCTCAAAAAGTAAAATCACACTATAAAATTACTAGGCCAGAAGCCAGCTCTATAAGTTAAAACTCTCATATGGATCCCAGTTAACGGCTATAATTAAGGATTTCATCAACTTTAGGAAGACAGAAATTTGCTACAGAATGTGACAGAGTCTACTGTACTAGTTCAAACCTGAATAATAGGATTCAATTAGAATAAATTAAAGGGTAAAACTGCCAATTTACAAAATCTTCAATATGTGACTAGACATTTCTAGAGAGCTTCCAAAATTAAGCAAGCTGGAAATTAATACAACTTCTGGCTCCCCAGATAAAACAACCAAAAGATTTGTCTTCTAAGATTTGAGAGGTTTAGCAAAAGGTACTTGAAAAAATGAGAAGCAAAAGGGTCATTAGTTATCAATGTCCCATACTAGCTAAAACACAGAAGGACAACTATCCAGTGTCTATCCAAGATACTGCTTCTAGGAAAACATTAGCATCCAACAATGTCCTGTCCTTTCTCCAAACTTCCAAAGAGAATTACCAAATGCTATAGATGGATAATAATACAGATTTCCTTTCGTATTTAAGTCACCATATCTGCCATTAACTCCACTACCATGAAACACTAGATCCTTCAGAGTAAAAGTTTCAAGTTATTTAAAGTCCCCTTACCAATAAACCCACAAAAACAAACAGAACAAAACAAACAGGGAGGGAGAAGAGGGGACAAACTGACTTATATTTGATAGCTTGACACTACCTAAAATAGACAACACACAATAAAAATACTATATAAGCTAACATGCTATGTATGTACTAGTATACATACACATGTAAGTATAGAACTACTTTAAAGTGTGTTATAAACTAAGTTCTTTGACCACAAGTCCTTATGCAGGGGCCTCAGATAAAACAATAAAATCATAAACCTATGGAGAAGTTCAAAGATTCCATCACAGACACACAAAATCTGGTCTGACATTCCAAAAAGAAACATGGGATGATCAAGTTGTAAAATCTATAAAGATAAGAGCTGCCACAATCAGAATGGTGACTTGATAGCACCAGATGAAACCTCAAATGGACTTTAGAAACTCCATGAAACATCTCATTCCAACAGGAAAAAACTGGCCACAGTATTCAAAACATGGATAGAAAATTTTTTTGGATAGCATAAGATATGGCCCAGTGCATGCTTTATTTGTAGATAAATCTGGAAAATTTTTATTTTTTTTTAATTAAAAAAATTATTTTAGGTTTATTTATTTTTGGGAGAGAGACAGAAAGAGTGGGAGAGGGGCAGAGAGAGAGAGAGGGAAAGAGAGAATCCCAAGCAGGCTCTGCACTGTCAGCACAGAGCCTGATGTGGGGTTTGAACTCACAAAGCATGAGATCATGACCTGAGCTGAAACCAATAGATGGACGCTTAACCGACTGAGCCACCCAGGTGCCCCTGGAAAAATATTAAAGACGAAATGAGGACTAAAACCATTCCTAAAGGATTTTTTTAACATCTCCCAGTGGATTTTATAAGGTTGTCTCTCTATGCTCTAGGAATATGTAACATTCATTAATATACTAGAATATTTATTTTATGAATGGATTGAAAAAGCCCTCTGCTGAAAAGGCATAATAGTAACAGAAGTTAAAATACTATTATAGTTTGTATTTCCTATCAACTACATTCTAACTTGTCAATCAAGTAATATGGAAACAAAAGCAAAAAGTAATATGGAAACATATTTAGCTGGAACAGTTATTTATGAGCTTAAATTATGCAACACTTTGTCTCTTCCTCAGAAATCTTCCTGTCTTCATCATTCCCAGGCCTCAGCAAAACCCAAACAGGATAAATCCAAGTAGGTCTAAGCTGAGACACATCATAATCAAATTTCTGAAAACTAAAAACAAAGAAAAATTCTTGAAAACAGTAAGAGACAAATGATACTTATAAAGAGCCAACAATTTGAAGGACTATCAATCTTTCATCAGAATCAGGATGGCCAGAAGCCAAAATGATTGAAACTGAAAGTGGAACACTTAAAATACAGAAAGAACAGAACTGTCACCCCAGAATTCTATACCCAGCAAAAATACCATACATACATGAAAGTGAAATAAAAATCATTATCAGAAGAAAACGAATTCATTTCTAATAGATTTGTTCTAAAGGAAATTCTTCAGAGAGAAGCAAAATGGTATCAGAAGGCAACTTAGAGCATCAGGAAAAAAGGAGAACAGAAATAGGCAAATACAGTGATGTATTTCTGAGTGTTTTAAAATGTCTTATGTTTGAGGGGGCGCCTGGGTGGCTCAGTCAGTTGAGTGTCCGACTTCAGCTCAGGTCATGATCTCATGGTTCCTGAGTTTGGGTCCCACATCGGGCTCTGTGCTGACAGCTCAGAGCCTAGAGCCTGCTTCAGATTCTGTGTCTCCCTCTCTCTCTCTGCCCCTCCCCTGCTCATGCTCTGTCTCTCTCTGCCTCTCAAAAAATAAACGTAATAAAAAAAATTTTTTTAAATAAAATGTCTTATGTTTGAAAACAAGAACTATAACTTTTACCTGATAGAATTTTCAATTTTTTTTTAAATGTTTATTTTTTTTTCAACGTTTTTTATTTTTTTTGGGACATAGAGAGACAGAGCATGAATGGGGGAGGGGCAGAGAGAGAGGGAGACACAGAATCGGAAACAGGCTCCAGGCTCTGAGCCATCAGCCCAGAGCCTGACGCGGGGCTCGAACTCACGGACCGCGAGATCGTGACCTGGCTGAAGTCGGACGCTTAACCGACTGTGCCACCCAGGCGCCTCAGAATTTTCAATTTATGTAGATATATAACTATGACATAAAAGTGGAAGGGTAAATGGACCTATAAAGTGAAAAGGTTTCAACATGTCACTTGAAATTATTAAATGTTGGGGTACTTGGGTGGCTCAGTTGGCTAATCATCCAACTCTTAATTTTGGCTCAGGTCACAATCTCATGATTCATGGGATTGAGCCCCACACTTGACAATGTGGGCCTGCTAATATGTAATTAGTTATGTATGTATGTATGTGTGTATATGTATATGTGTATATATATATATATATATATATATACACATATATGTATATATGTATAGATACATATATATGTATACGTATATGTACATACATATACACACACATACACACACACACATATATATACATACATATATATACACACACATATATATATAAAATTCCTAGCGAAACCTCTTCAAAAACTGTACAGAGATAATAGTCAAAATCACAAGAGATGAATTAAAATAAAGGAACAAAAGATTGAAGGAACAAACAAAATAAATCATAAGATGTTGGATCTAAATCCAACCATATTTATAATTACACTACATGTAAATGTTATAAACACACTAATTAAAGACATTATCAGAATGAATTAAAAAACAGGACCCAGGGTGGGGAACCAAGATGGTGGAGTACGAGAATCTTCAGCTCACCCTGTCCCCTGAGCACACCAAGACAACAGTCACATCTGTACAACTAACTCTAAAAACAACCTGAAGACTGGCAGAACACACCTTACACAGTTAATGGTAGAGAGGTAGGAAAGGTAGGAGAGGTAGAGACTGGTTGGGAACCAACTCCCTGACAAGACAAACCACAAATGGGAGGGATACCACAAGCACGGAAGAGTATCAGACCCCATCCCAGGCATCTCAGGCACTGGGGACATGCACTGTGAAGACAAATTCCCATTAACATCTGGCTATGAGAACCAATGGGGCTTAACTTCTGGAGCTTTTAAAATCAGTAGAGTTTAACTCTGGGGACTTTAAAAATCAGCTGGCTTAACAAAAGAGGTGGAGGGCAATAGGAAACTGGTCCCTGCCCTTAAAGAGCAAGCATCACAAATAATTCAGGCACAGGAGCAACAGTTTGAAAAGTGCCTGGGGTATATGTGAAGGAGACTTACTTACTAATCTCAGGACATGTGCTGAAAGAGCAGGAATCTTCAGAGATTACTCCAAGAAAAAATTGATGGTGGGGGCCACTTCCCTTCCCTTGCCTAGCCTAGATAGCCAGACACCTGCGGGAATCAGCACCAACACTCTCCACACTTGCTAGCACTGCATGCCCTGCCCCCACATTCCCCTGCCACCTACCTGTTCCAACCCACCCATCTTGGCACACATCCCTCTAAAGAGACTCATGCTCCTCCATATCCTGCAAGCAGCCCGGGCAGGGAATGGTGCCATTCCAAAGAAACTCCTGCACTGTGGAGGGGAAAGATAATCTCACATACCAGCTGGCTCACAGTTCTAGAGCCAAACCTCTTAGCAGGCTGTACAGGAAGAGTACTCTGCCATATCGTGCACCTGCAAGTGCAGCCAGAGGTGGAATATAGACACCTAGTCTTGACTGCTGGCCCCAGGCCCCAAAAAAAGCTGCTGTGGGCTCTGCAGGGAGAAGGCCCTGCCTTTTGCTGTACCAACATAGAGAGGCTAATTGCAGACAGGTAGCCTGACTGCTGACCCTGCCACCCATGAGCCAACTGGGCCTCACACAGGCTCCTCAACAACTCAGGGACTAAACCCTGCCCAGTGTGCCCACAGTAGGCTTTGCAGTCAACTGGGCTGAAGGCTCAGTCACAACTGGAAGACATATACAGCCCATATAGGACACTGCTGGAATACCTGATTCTGTTGACCCGGGGGCATTATACTACAGGGCACCACAGGACCTCTTTGACACAAGGTCACTACTTTCAAGAAGTCGTAGCTGACCTAATACACAGAAACAATCACGGAGAGTTAGACAAAACATAGTCAGAGGACTATGTCTCAGATGAAAGAACGGGACAAAATCACAGCAAAAGAGCTAAATGAAACTGAGATAAGCAATATGCCTGATAAAGAATTCCAAGTAATGGTCATAAAGATACTCACTGAACTTAAGAAAGAGTGAATGAATTCATGAGAACTTTAAGGAAGAGATGAAGAACCAGCAAGGGATGAATAATTCAGTAAGAGAAACAAAAAAACACACTTGAGGTAATCAAGGGATTAGGGGAGGCAGAAGAATGGATTAGTGATCTAGGAGACACAGTAATGGAAAGCAACCAAGCTGAACATCAAAAAGAAAAAGGAATAAAAAATGAGAATAGGTTAAGGGAACGCAGTGACACCATCAAGCATAATAACCTTTGCAATACAGAGATCCCAGAAGGGGAAAAGAAAAAAGGAGAGAAAACCTATTTGAAGAACTAATAGCTGAAAACTTCCCTAATCTGGGGAAGTAAACAGACTTGCAAATCCAGGAAGCACCAAGAGCCTCCAACAAGATTAGTTCAAGGAGGTCCACATAGACAGGTAATGATTAAAATGGCTAAAAGTAATGATAAAGAATTTTAAAAACAGCAAGAGAAAAGAATGCAGCTACATACAAGGGAAGCCCTCTTGTAAGACCATAAGCTGATTTTTCAGCAGAAACTTTGCAGGTCAGAAGGGGGTGGTATGATGTATTCAAAGTGCTGAAAGGTAAAAACCCTGCAAACAAGTATACTCCACTCAGTAAAGTTATCTTTAGAATAGAGAGGTAAAGTTTCCCAACAAAAGTTCAAGGAATTCATCGCCACCAAACCAGCCTTACAAAGTATGCTAAAGGGAATTTTGAGTGGAAGAGAAAGCCCTAACTAGAAATAAGAAAATTAAGAAAGGAAATTATTTCACAGGTGAAAACAAGTATGTAATAAAGGTAGTAGATAAATCACTTATAAAACAAGTATGGAGGTTAAAATACAGTAATAGAAAAATCAATTATGTCTACAAAAATCCAAAGATACACAAAATAAAAAGATGTAAAATATGACATCATATACATAAAACGTGATGGGGAAGTAACAATTTAATGCTTTTAATGTGTTTAAACTTAAGTGACCATTAAATTACAACTGACTGCTACACACATAAATTTTATATGTGGACTTAATGGTAACCACAAATCAAAAACCTATTAATACACACACACAATAAAGAGAAAAGAATCCAAGCATAACACCAAAGAAAGCCACCAAGCCATAAGGGATGAGAGCAAGAGACAAAGAAAGGAACAAAGAAGAACTACAAAAATAACTAAAAAACAATTAACAAAATGGCATTAAATACATACCTATCAACAATTACTTTAAACATAAATAAACTCCAATAAAAAAAAATTGGGGCAACTTAATGGATAAAGGAACAAGACCCATCTAAATGCTGCCTACAAGAGACTTACTTCAGACCTAAAGACATATACAGACTGAAAGGACTGGAAAAACACATACCATACAAATAGAAGCCAAAAACAAAACCCCAAAACAAGTGGGGCACCTGGGTGGCTCAGTCACTTGAGTTTGACTTTGGCTCAGATCATTATCTCGCAGTTTGTGAGTCTGAGCCCCAAGTGGGGCTCTCTGCTGCTGGTGCAGAGCCCACTTCAGATCCTCTGTCTCCCTCTCTCTCTGCCCCTCCCTCACTTGCAAATTCTCTCAAAAATAAACAAACATTAAAAAAAAAAAAAACCCAAAACAAAAAAAGCAAGCCAGGGTGGCAATCCTTGTATCAGACAAAATACTTTATTTTTAATTTTTTTTAAGATTTTAAGTAATCTCTACACCCAACATGGGGTTCAACCCTGAGATCAAAAGTCTCATGCTCTACTGACTGAGACAGCCAGGCACCCCAGACAAAATAGATATTAAAGCACAGACTGTAGCAAGAAACAAAGAAAAGCACTATATGAAAATAAAGAGATCAATCCATCAGGAGAATGTAACAACTGTAAATATCTCTGCATCCAAGACAGGAGTACCAAAATACATAAAACAATTATTAATGAACATAAAGGGAGAAATGGACAGCAATACAATATTACTAGCAGACTCTAACACCCCACCTATATCAATTGATAAATAATCTAGACAGAAAATCAACAAGGAAACAATGGCTTTGCATAACTTATTAGACCAGACAAACCTAACAGATACATATAGAACACTGTAATCCCAAAGAGCAGAATACACATTCTTTTCAAGTGCACACAGAACATACTCCAGTATAGATCACATATTAAGCAGTAAAACAAGTCTCAATAAATTTAAGAAGACTGAAATCATATCGAGCATCTTTTTTTCAACCACAACTGTGTATGAAACTAGAAGAAATTTGAAAATGCCACAAATATATGGACGCTAAACAACATGCTACTACAAATGACTGGGTCAACCAAGAAATCAAAGAGGAAATAAGAAAATACATGGAGACAAACGAAAATGAAAACACAATGGTTCAAAATATTTGGGATGCAGCAAAAACAGTTTTAAGAGGAAAATTTATTGTGATACAGCTCTACCATAAGAAACAAGAAAAATCTCAAATAAACAACCTAACTTTACACCTTAAAGAGCTAGAAAAAGAACAAACTAGCAGAAGCCTATCTGCACTGCAAAGGAAACAATCCACAAAACTAAAAGGCAACCGACAGAATGGGAAAAGATATTTGCAAATGACATATCGGACAAAGGGCTAGTATCCAAAATCTATAAAGAACTCACCAAACTCCACACCTCAAAAACAAATAATCCAGTGAAGAAATGGGCAGAAGACATGAATAGACACGTCTCTAAAAAAGACATCCAGATGGCCAACAGGCACATGAAAAGATGCTCAACGTCACTCCTCATCATGGAAATAGAAATCAAAACCACACTCAGATATCACCTCACGCCAGTCAGAGTGGCCAAAATGAACAAATCAGGAGACTATAGATGCTGGAGAGGATGTGGAGAAACGGGAACCCTCTTGCACTGTTGGTGGGAATGCAAACTGGTGCAGCCACTATGGAAAACAGTGTGGAGGTTCCTCAAAAAATTAAAAATAGATCTACCCTATGACCCAGCAATAGCACTGCTAGGAATTTACCCAAGGGATACAGAAGTGCTGATGCATAGGGGCACTTGTACCCCAATGTTTATAGCAGCACTTTCAACAATAGCCAAATTATGGAAAGAGCCTAAATGTCCATCAACTGATGAATGGATAGAGAAGTTGTGGTTTATATACACAATGGAATACTACTTGGCAATGAGAAAGAATGAAATATGGCCTTTGGTAGCAACATGGATAGAACTGGAAGGTGTTATGCTAAGTGAAATAAGTCATACAGAGAAAGACAGATACCATATGTTTTCACTCTTATGTGGATCCTGAGAAACTTAATAGAAGACCATGGGGGAGGGGAAGGGGGGAAAAAGTTACAGAGAGGGAAGGAGGCAAACCATAAGAGACTCTTAAAAACTGAGAATAAACTGAGGGTTGATGGGGGGTGGGAGGGAGGGGAAAGTGGGTAATGGGCATTGAGGAGGGCACCTGTTGGGATGAGCACTGGGTGTTGTATGGAAACCAATTTGACAATAAATTTCATATAAAAAAAAACTAGCAGAAACCTTAAGCTAGCAGAAGGGAGAAAATAATAAATATTAGAGCAGAAATAAATGAAATAAAAGTAAAAAAAAAAAAAATAAAGAAGATCAAGGAAACCAGGAACTGGTTCTTTGAAAAGATCAATAAAACTGATAAATCTCTGGCCAGACTCATCAAGAGAAAAAAGAAGACTCAAAAAAAAAAAAAAAAATCAGAAATAAAGGAGGAGAAACAACCAACACCATAGAAATACAAAAGATTCTAAGAGAAAATTATGAAAAATCATATGCCAACAAATTGGACAACCTAGAAGAAATGGATAAATTCTTAGAAATGTAAAATCATCCAAAAGTGAACCAGGAAGAAACAGAAAATCTGAACAGATCAATTATTAGTAATGAAATTGAATCAGTAATCAAAAAACTCCCAACAAAGTCCAGAACCAGAAGGCTCCACAGGTGAATTCTACCAAACATTTAAAGAGTTAATACCTATTTTTCTTAAACTATTCAAAAAAAAAATGGAAGATGAAGGAAAACTTTGAGATTTATTCTAGGATGCCAGCATTACCCTGATACCAAAACCAAAGACCCCACAAAAAAAGAAAACTACAGGTCAATATTTCTGTTGAACAGAGATGCAAAAACTCTCAATAAACTATTAGCAGACCTCATTCAATAATATACTTAAAAAAAAACCATTCAACAGGATCAAGTACAATTTATTCAAAGGATGCAAGGGTGGTTCAATATTTGCAAGTCAATCAATGTGATACTTCACATTAAATAAGAAAAATGATAAAAACCATATGATCATCTCAACGGATGCAGAAAACGCATTTGACAAAATACATCAATTCATGATAAAAAGTGTCAACGAAGTAATTTTAGAGAAAACATACTTCAACATAATAAAGGTCATATATGAGAAACCCACAGCTAACATTAAATGATGAAAAACAGAGCTTTTCCTTTAAGATCCGGAACAAGACCAGGATATCCACTGTCACCATTTTTATTCAACACCGGTACTAACAGCTCTAGAAGAAACAATCAGATAAGAAAAAGAAATAGGGTGCCTGGGTGGCTCAGTTGATTGAGTGTCTGGCTTCGGCTCAGGTCATGATCTCGCAGTTTGTGGGTTCAAGCCCCACATCGGGCTCTGTGCTGACAGCTCAGACCCTGGAGTCTGCTTCAGATTCTGTGTCTCCCTCTTTCTGCCCCTCCCCTGCTCACACTCTCTCTCTCAAAAATAAATAAACATTTAAAAAAGTTAAAAAAAAAAAAAAAAGAAAAAGAAATAAAAGCCATCCAAATTGGTAAGGAAAAAGTAAAACTGTCACTATGCACAGATGACATGATACTATATACAGAAAACCCTAATGACTCCACCAAAAAACTATTAGAATAAAAGAATTCAGTAAAGTTGCAGGATACAAAATTAATACATAGAAATCTGTTACATTACTATACACTGATGAGGAGCAGAAAGAGAAATCAAGAAAACAATCCCATTTATAATTACAGTAGCAATAGTAAAATACCTAGGAATGAAATTAACCAAGGAGGTGAAAGATCTGCACTCTGAAAATTATAAAATATTGATGAAAGAAATTAAAGATGACACAAACAAATGAAAAGATATTCCATGCTCATGGATTGGAAGAATTAATATTGTTAAAATGTCCATACTACCCAAAGCAATCTACAGATTCAAAGCAATCCCTAACAAAATGCTAACAGCATTTGTCACAGAACTAAAATAAATCTAAAATTTGTATAGAACTGCAAAAGACACTGAATAGCTAAGGCAATCTTAAGAAAGAACAAAGCAGGAGGTATCACAATCCCAGATTTCAAGATAGAATACAAAGTTCTAGTAATCAAAACAGTATGGTACTGGCACAAGACAAGACACAGAACAACAGAACAAAATAGCCCAGAAACAAGTCCATTATTTACATACCAATTAATTTATGGCAAAGGAGGCAAAAATATACAATGGGGGAAAAGAAAGTCTCTTCAATAAACGGTACTGGGAAAACTGGACAGCTATATGCAAAAGAATGAAATTGGACCATTTTCTTAACATCATGCACAAAAATAAACTCAAAATGGATTAATAACTTAAACGTGAGACCCAAAACCATAAAACTCCTACAAGAAAACACAGGTAGCAATCTCTTTCACATCAGCCATAGCAACGTTCTTCTAGATGAGTCTCCTTACGCAAGATAAACAAAAGGAAAATTAAGCTACTGGGGTTAACACCAAACTAAACAGCTTTTGCTTACTAGATGAAACCATCAACAAAACAAAAAGGCAACCTACTGAATGAGAGAAGATATTTGTAATGACATATCTGATAGGGGGTTAATATATCCGAAATATAAAGAACTTACACAACACCAAAAAACCCAGAAATACACCAATTTAAAAATAGCAAAGAACCTCAATGAACATTTTGCCAAAGACGACATAAAGATGGCCAACAGACCCATGAAAAAGTGCTCAATACGACTATCATCAGGGCAATGCAAATCAAAACCACAGTAAGTAATCACTTCACATGTCACAATGGCTAGGAAAAAAAAAAGACACAAAATAAGAAGTGTTGGGAAGGATGTGGAGAAAAAGTACGTGCATTGTTGGTGAGAATGTAAATTAGTGCAGCCACTGTAGAAAACAGTATACAAGTTCCTCAAAAAATTAAAAACAGATCTATTATATGATCCATTAATCCTCCTATTGGGTATTTACCCAAAGAAAACAAAAATATTAATTCGAAAATGTATGTGCAGCCCTATGTGTCTAGCAGCACTGTTTCTAATAGCCAGGAGATGGAAGCAACCTAAGTGTCCATCAACAGAAGAATGGATAAAGACGTGGTATATACATAAAGTGGAGTATTACTCAGCCATAAGAATGAGATCTTGCCATTTGTGACAACATGGATGGACATACAGAATATTATGCTGAGTGAAGTAAGTCACATAGAGAATGACAAATACCGTATGATTTCACTTACATGTGGAATCTAAAAAAACAAGAGAAAAACTAACAAAACAAATTAAAAAAAACCAGACTCTTGAATACAGAGAACTGGTGGTTGCCAGAGGGAAGATGGGTTGGGGGATGGGTAAAATAGATAAAGAGGATTAAGAGGGACAAGCTACCACTTATAAGTCACAGAGACAAAAAGTACAGCATAGGGAATATATTCAATATTGTAATAATATATGGTGACAGGTGGAACGTAAGCACTGAGTAATGTACGGAATTGTCAAATCAGTATGCTGTACACCAGAAACTAATATAACGTTGCAAATTAATTATAATTCAATAAAAAAAAAGGGAAAAGAAAAAGCAGAAGATAAAAATTAAAAAAACAAAATCAGAACCCAACTGTAAATAGTCTATAGAAACTTACTTCAAATATGATATAGGTAAGTTAAAAGTAAAAGTACAGAAAAAGATATACTATTCAAACACTAATCAAAATAAAGTCAGAGTGTTAATAAGCACAGGAAAAGATGCTCAACATGATTAGCTATCAGGCAAATGCAAATCAAAACTACAATGAGATGCTTCACACCCACTAGGATGGTTGTAATAAACAAGACAAATAATAAGATTTTGCTAGCATATAGAGAATTTCTTTCTCAGTAATCGATAGAATTTGTACACAGAAAATCAGCAAGCATACAGAAGACATGAACAAACACCATCAATGGGGTGGACTGAATTGATATTTATAAAATAAGTATCAACAGAATACATATTATTTTTAAGTGTGCACAGGATCTTCACTAGGATAGATCTTATCCTAGATAACAAAACAAACCTTAACAAATGAAAAAGAACTGCAATCATATAAATTATGTTCCATGGCCATAATGAAATTAAACTAAAATAAATAACAAAGAGATAAGAAAATCCGAAATTAACACACAACTAAGGGGGAAAAAAAAACAACTTTGGAAATCAGAAACTTTCATCTAAATAAACATGAAAATATAAGGTATCAAAAAATTTGTCATGTATGTATAACAGTATTTTGAAGGAAATTTGTAGCATTAAATTCTTTTATTAGAAAATTGAAAATATCTCAGGGGCGCCTGGGTGGCCCAGTCAGTTTAGTGTCTGACTTCGGCTCAGGTCATGATCCCACAGTCCGTGAGTTTGAGCCCCATGTCAGGCTTTGTGCTGACAGCTCAGAGCCTGGAACCTGCTTTGGATTCTGGGTCTCCCTCTCTCTTCTCCCCTCCTTCTCTCATGCTCTGTCTTGCTCTCTCTCAAAATTCAACATTAAAAAACCAAAAAAACAATTTAAAAATACCTCAAATCAACTACCTAAGCCTCAAACTATGAAACCAGGAAAAGAGCAAAATCAACTCTAAAGTAAATAGAAAGAAGGAAATAATAAGAGAGCAGAAATCAATGAAATTGAAAACAGGAAAGCAATAGAGAAAAACCAATGAAACCAAAACCTACTTCTTTGAAAAAGCAAATGAAGTGGATAAACCTCCAGCAAAACTGATGAAGGGACAAATAAAAATAAAAGAGAAGATATAAATTACTGATGTCAGGAATGAAAAAAAGGGTATCAGGTCAGATTCCTAACTCATTAAAAGGACAGGTGAATATAATAATAAATTCTGCACACATGAATTGGATAATTTAGACAAAATGGATTAATTCCCTAAAACCACAAACTACATAGTCACACAAGAGGAAACAGGTAACTATTAATAGTCCTGTAACTATTCCATAATAGTCCTATAACTATTAAAGAAATTAAATTTGTAGTTAAAAATATTCTGCAAAAAATCGCTATTTGGATGGTTTTAATGGCAAATTCTACCAAACATATAAAGAAATAATACCAATGTTACGCAACCTCTTTGAGAAAATGTAAGAAAATAGTTCCAAACTCATAAAATGATGCCAGCATTACTTTGAAACCAACACCAGACACACTTCAGAGAGAGAGAGACAGAGAACCACAAACCAATGTCCCTCATAAACATAAATGTAAAAATTCTCAAGAAAATACTGGCAGATCAAATCAGCAACATATAGAAAGAATAATACACCATAAGCAAGTAAGGTTTATCCCTGAAATCAAGTTTGTTTCTACATTTCAATATTAACCAATGTAATCCACCATTAAAAAACAAAAACAAGGAGCGCCTGGGTGGCTCAGTCGGTTAAGCGGCCGACTTCGGCTCAGGTCATGATCTCGCGGTTCCTGAGTTCCAGCCCCGCGTCAGGCTCTGTGCTGACAGCTCAGAGCCCGGAGCCTGTTTCAGATTCTGTGTCTCCCTCTCTCTGACCCTCCCCGGTTCATGCTCTGTGCTGACAGCTCAGAGCCCGGAGCCTGTTTCAGATTCTGTGTCTCCCTCTCTCTGACCCTCCCCCGTTCATGCTCTGTCTCTCTCTGTCTCAAAAATAAATAAACGTTAAAAAAAAATTAAAAAACAAAAACAAAAACAAAAAAAACTTCTTCATACTAATTGGTGCATTTGAAAAAAAAAAACAAAAAAACAAAACACCAAATTCTCTGTAATAAAAACTCTCTGCAAATAGAAATAGAAGGGGATTGCTTCAAATTGACAAAGGCGTTTTCTTTCTTTCTTTTTTTTTTTTTTAATTTTTTTTGAGATAGAGACAGAGAGAGACAGAACACGAGCAGTGAAGGGGCAGAGAGAGAGGGAGACACAGAATCTGAAACAAGCTCCACGCTCTGAGCTATCAGCACAGAGCCTGAAATGGGGCTCAAACTCAGGAACTGTGAGATCATGACCTGAGCCGAAGCTGACACTTAACCAACCGAGTCACCCAGGCACCCGCCCCCTTTATTTGAATTTTTTAATGTTTATTTAAGGGGCATTTTCAATATAGCCAATATCATACTTAAGTGAAAGACTGAATGTTTTCTGTAAAGTCAGGAACAAGGATGTCCCCAAACACCACTCCTATTCAATAGCATACTGGTGTCATTAAGAAATAAAAGACGGGCGCCTGGGTGGCGCAGTCGGTTAAGCGTCCGACTTCAGCCAGGTCACGATCTCGCGGTCCGTGAGTTTGAGCCCCGCGTCAGGCTCTGGGCTGATGGCTCGGAGCCTGGAGCCTGTTTACGATTCTGTGTCTCCCTCTCTCTCTGCCCCTCCCCCGTTCATGCTCTGTCTCTCTCTGTCCCAAAAATAAATAAAAACATTGAAAAAAAAATAAAAAAAAAATAAAAAAAAAGAAATAAAAGACATATAGATTGGAAAAAAATAAAACTGTTATTAGCAGCCAACATGTAGTCTATGTAAAAAAAAAAAAACCCAAAGAATCCAAAAAAGAACTCCTGTAGCTAACATGTGACTTTACCAATGTCATAAGATATAAGAACAATGTGCAAAAAAAAAAAAAAAAAAATCCATGGTTTTTCCATTTGTTAGCACTGAACAAGTAGAAACCAAAATTTAAAAAATACATTTATAATAGTTCAAAAAATGAAAGTTTGGGGTATAAATCTAAAAAAAACATACAGAGTAAGTACACTGATAACTACAAAACGCTAATGAAAGAAACCAAAAAGGGCCTAAATAAGTGGAGACACACTGTGTCCATAAACTGGAAACTCAACATACTAGGATGTTAATTTTCCCCAACTGATCTGTAGATTTAATGCAATCTCCAATCAAAATCACAGTAGGCCTTTTGGTAGAAATTGACAAGCTAATTCTAAGATTTCTATGAAAATGCAAAGAAACTAGAATAGCCAAAAGAATTCTGAAAACAAAGTTGGAGAAATCATACCACCAAATTTTAGGACTTACTATAAAGTTACAGCAATCAAGACAGCATGGTATTGGCAGAGACAGAACAGAGGTCGGAAATAAGCCCACAGAAACACGGTCAACTGATTTTTGAAAAAGGTACACAGATACTTCAAAGGGACAGTCTTGTCAACAAATGGTGTTAGAAGACCGGACAGCCATATGCCAAAAAATTAATCCCTACATAATTCTTACACTTTACCCAAAAATCAACTCAAAGTGGATCACAGATGTAAATGTAAAATGAAAAGCAGAGAAAAATCACTGTGACCTGGGTTAGGCAAAGATTTTTCACACATGATACCAAATGATTGATTCATAAAAGAAAAATTTAATGAACTAGACTTCATCAAAACTAGAAACGTTTGCTCTGGGAAACGCACTGTTAAGACAGTCTGAAAAGACAAGCTACAGAATGTGAGGCAAAATTTGCAAATCACATATCTGACAAAGGACTTTATCCAGAGTACTTTAAAAAGTCTCAAAATTAACAGTAAGAATATGATCCATTTTTTAAAAAGTTTATTTATTTTGAGAGAGAGGGAGAGAAACAGACTGCGGGAACAGGTAGGTGAGGGGCAGAGAGAGAAGTGCAGAGCCTGACACGGGACTCGATTCCATGAACCGTCAGATAGATCATGACCTGAGCTGAAATCAAGAGTCGGACGCTTAACTGACTGAGCAACTCAGGCGCCCTGAAAATGATCCAATTTTTAAAATGAGCAAAAGACTTTAACACTTAATCAAAAGATATATAGATGGCAAATAAGCACATGAAAATATATTCAAAGTCATTAGCTGTTAGAGAAATGCAATTAAGACTACAATGAGATCCACTACACCCCAAATAAAATGGCTAAAATAAGTACTGACATTCCAAGTGCTGACAAGAATGCAGTGTGACTGGAACTATCCTATAATGCTGGTGAAAATGCAAAATGATATGGCTAGTTCAGAAAATGGTTTGGCAGTTTCTTACCAAGTTAACTATATAGCTGCCACATGACCTAACAGTACTACTTCTGGGTATTTAGTGTAGAGAAATGAGTGGAAAAACTGTACTGTAGTACAGCAGTCATATGAAATGAGGTACTGATACAATACAGATGAATCTCAAAAGGCGTTATGCTGACTGAAAGAAGATAGTCTCAACAGGTTATATAATGTTTCCAATTATCTGGCACTGCCTAAAGGACAAAGCTATCGTGCATTCCCTGTCCCCAAGGTTTTGTCTTTGTCATGAATTCTTCTGGTGGCTATATGCATGTGTGGCAGAAGGAAGGTATCTATTTATATTTCCTTTTTCTTATGGGGACAACTAGTTGTCCCAGTCTCATTTATTGTATCGTACATTCTTCCGCCACTGAATTTTTTTCTATTGAAATATATTTGACATATAATGTTATGTAAATTTAAGGTGTACAACATGTTGACTTGATACATTTATATACTGTAATATGATTGCCATTATAATGATAATTAGCATCTCTATGTCACATAATCACTTCTTTCTTGTGGAAAGAAGTACCCCCACTCATTTTAATGCCACACATATTGTATGTTTTCTCAATAAATGTATGGGTATGTTTCTGAGCTCTCTATTCTACCTCTGGGTCTTTTTCTTTATCTATCTCTACAACAATACCACGCTGCCTATACTGTTAACAGTTGTAAAATACACCCTTACTATCTGATATAGCAAGTTACCCTTTTCTTCTTCAAAACGGTTTACCTATTCTTAGCCTTCTCTTCAACCTAATTCAACCTTCTCTCCAACTAAATGGACATCCAGAGCACTCTAGATCAAACTGCTAGCTATTAATTTTAACTAATTCAAACCGTTGGTAGATGTCTGAACTCAAAGAATCCCACCTTACCTTCTTTCGGTCAACAGGACAAATGTTATTCCCATTTCATCAATGAGGAAACGCAAGGAGCCAAGCAAGTACCAGAAATAGAATTTCTGATCCTGAGTTTAGTGCTCTACACAGGAGCCAACGTGGATCCTCAGGACTCTGTTTACTTTTAGCCATGTAAAAACCACCTGTCTCCCCGGGTGGAAAAACAATGCAAATTCCCTGACCATGCTTCACCAATTCCAAGATATTACAAAAACTGAGTGTCAAGCCAGCAATAGAAAATAAACGAGGCTGTAAGTGAAGAAAAGACCAAAAAAAAAAAAAAAAAAAACAACAAAAAACCAAAAAAAACCACCCCCAAAACCAAAAACCAAAACCCACAAAATTTCAACTATTTTCCCTTATGATTAATAAAAAAGCCTAGCATCCATTTTCATTGGGCATCACAGTTAATTATAAAATCAATTAATGTTTACTGACAGGTTTTTCAAAATTAAAATTAACATCCACTTTAAAAAATCTCTAGGTTGCATAATGAAATACTGTCAAAATCAGTTATAGTTAAAATATGTTTTATAACTACAAAAATATACCTATTCAGAGAAAGGAATTATAAACATCAGATAATTGAAAGCATAATTTTATTAACACTTTAGAAAAATAGTGACACAGAGTTTCTAAGAATCCGCATGTTCATTTCCTGTATGTGAAACAACAGAAGTTTAAAATAGTTTATAACATGCATTTACTTTGCCAACTTTTTTGAAAATCATTGTGCTTTCTCCCCCTCTTTTGGCTGGTAAGTGGAGTGGGAAGAAGATTGTTTTTCCAAACTCTCTAACAAGTTTTAAATATTTAAAAATAGACTCCAGTAAAAAAAGAGAGTATTTTCAATTTATCTGCCTATCTTTATAGTGCTTGTCATAACTGGTCACAGTGCACTTACATTATTTTCCATAGGTAGGCCCAATTTACAGGTGGAATTTTTCTAAAGTGGGTTTTTCCCTGCCTGCATTAGCCACATTCTCGCCCACTTTGCCACCCAAAGATGTTGGCAGACTCCTGGCAGAGGTTTCGGAACATTCTGCTGCTGATAAAAGAGAAACCACCACCCACTCAATATACCAACTGCCAGCTGTTCAGTTTTACATTTTGGTTAAGAAAAATTTAAAGAAATTCAAGTCACTCTTCTTTCTCTTTCATCCACAAATCCACTATCCCATAGCTGGACCTACACAGAAATATCGTGACTACTGACACACCATAAATTTCTTTAAATATGCTTTTTTTAATGTTTGTTTATTTTTGAGAGACAAAGAGACAGAGACAGAGATAGAGAGAGACCGTATGCACATGCAAGTGGGGCAGGGGCAGAGAGAGAGGGGGCAGAGGATCCGAAGTGGGCTCTGTGCTGACAACAGTGAACGTACATGGGGCTCGAACCCATGAACCGTAAGATCATGACTTGAGCTGAAGTGGGACACTCAACTGACTAAGCCACCCAGGTGCCTCTGTCCTTAAATATTAACAACCTAGTTTAAATTTTATTGGATTGTTCAGGCATACTAACTGTATTAATTAGTACATAATGTTAACAGATACATATGGAACCAGAAAAATAAAAAAGCATAGTTATGGCTTCCTTAGAAACTTTTAATCTAAAGAAATCAAGAAAGAGTGCATGTAAATTACATATAAAAATAAGCATCTTTTATCGACAATATATTTCTGCATTTGAAAGCGTAGAAAATTTTTTACGGTCTTTGAAAATGATGGAATGAACACGTTTGAAGCTTTATGAAGAAGATAAATTTGTTTTTAATGTTTATTTAATTTGAGAGAGAGAGCGCAAGCAGGGGGGGAGCCAGAGAGAGAGGGAAACAGAATCCCAAGCAGGTTCTGTGATAGCAGTGCAGAACCTGACACAGGGCTGGAACTCACGACCACGAGATCTCATGATCTCATGATCACGAGATCATGACCTGAGTCGAAATCAAGAGTCTGACGCTTAACCAACTGAGCAACCCAGGCACCCCTGAAGAAGATAAAATTTTAAAATTGGAAGAACAGGATTTAAAAGGACATAGGAGATTTTTTTTTTACCTTAGAATTGTAGCTAAATATAAGTTGCATATACGTGGAGGTTCAAACAGGTATGACAAGTCAAGGAACTAACCTAATCTAAACTGGTTATTTATAACCTATGGGCCAAGGAGTCATTGGAAGTTACATGGATGTACACGCACCCAGTACAATCTGTAGTCTAAAACAATTTGCTCACCCACTTATTTCTCTTATTTTTCAAATGTAGACAGATACTAGTAAAATAAAATAGCAAATCACTTAAAAGGTTAGTTTTTTTTTCTTCCCATTATGCATAATCTCAACCAACAAATACTAAAAGTACAATTACTTCTGTGTTAGGAGTACAGTTTCTCATCTTCAAAACGGATCAGGGGCCTTTAACATACAAGGTTCCTTCTGGCTATTTAAGGGCACTAAGGACTTCTATCATTAATCTTTAGAACTTGTATTTACAAGTATACATATTTACAAATGTGTACACACATGATGCCTGCTATGTACATCCAAATAATGCCTGCTATACCCCCAGGCACTGGACCAGCTTTTGTTACAAAGATGAATAAGACAGGATTCCAGACTCAAGCTCAAATTGATACAGATACATGAACAAATAATACAACCTAATAAATACTGCAGAGCTGTTTCAAGTGCCCTGGGAGCACAATGGCATTATTAATGTCACCTGGGGGAGTATGAGAAAACAAGGATCTATGAACTCGGTCTTGACAGGTGGGGCATGGGGTGGAGAAAAAGAGTTAGCATTCTAAACAGATGGTACAGCACACACAAAGGCACAGAGTTGTGAAAGTGCATGACATGTTTGGGGAAAAACAGTTCTCTCGTATGAGTGGATATCGAGGTATTTGGAGGAGAAGTAAGAGGAGAGGAAAAAGATAAAATGAATTGGGATAGATAGTAAAAGGCCCTAAATGATATGCCTCACAATTAAGACTTAATTCCATCAGCAATATGGTTACTGACAAAGTTTAAGGACTGACATAAACGGATTTCAGAATAACTGTATGGAAGGATGAAGGTGGAGAAACTACTGGGGGAGGGTGGGTAACTGCAATAATCCTGGTGGAAGAAATAATACAGTTCAGTGCAAGTGGAAATGCAGAATCAGGGACAAAGGTTTCTAGTTTGGACAGAGGGATGGATACTGGTACCATTATGAGAGATAGGATACATTGGAAAGGAAGAAAACCAGGAAAAGAGTAGTATTCCTGAGAGGGCAGTTTTTCAAGAGACAAGAAATGGTTATAGGCATGATATATCCTGCAAAGCGGTAAACTCAAAACCGAAAGGGTCCCTCTTCCCTCCTCTCAATGGTCAGCACCCAGGTGGGTTTAGGCAGGAAGAAAAAAGAAACGGAAGATGCGTCCACACAGGGTTAGGGCCAAAGCTTCAAGAAACTTTCCGCACCTCAGACCCGGAAAGAGGAGCTCACAACTGAGGCCGGGAAAAGGAAGGAGCGGGTAACCAGCGCAGGGAAGGGGCTAGGGACAGGGGGCAAGCAGTTCAAGAGGTGGAAAGCACCAGAGCGGCCCAGGGGAAGGAAACTTCCGACTCCCTTTGCCCGCTCATGTCCCTGGATTTATTCCACTTACTCTGGTCTCAATCCCTCGCAGCCGTCAACAGTGGCGTTAGGACTCAAAGCCTCTGCTAACAAGGACCTACGCACCCAAGGGAAGAGACTCCGCTCGTCTGTTCACCTTCTTCAGCGAGCAGACTCAGGACCCAGCAGAGACCATCAGTGGAGATGCGGCTGGAGGGGTCAGCGGAGCTCAGCCCCATCACTGGCCGGAGGTAAACCTCCGCGGACCGCCTCGGACCTGCACGTTCAGAGGACCCAAACCTCGCGAGATTTCCTTCCTCACGTTACGGTGGGGGCAAAGCCAGAGATTTATTTGCGGGTCTTTGCAGACATGCGCGAGAGGTGGAGGCGGTTCCCTTCTACGTCCCTCCCTATTAATCTACTCAGGCTTTCGCTTGGCTTCTCGCAAAGTGTCGCGAGTTTTGACAGGGAAGCCGGCCTGGGTGGAGAAACCGAGAAAGGGAGGCCGGGTGGAGGCCTGGTGGGAGGGCCTTGCGTTAAGAGAGCGTGGCTGGCTTAGGCGGTGCTGTGGTTGGTACTTCGCTGTTGTGGAGTCTCTATGGTCGCCCGGATCAATCTTCCCAGTGGGTTATTGGGAAAATTAGCCGGTAGAAAATCTTGAGCGTCGGAGGCATTTTTTTCTTGGCTCCGCCCTCTTCCTGTTCTGCGAGCTGGGCGTCTGGCCCACCGAGGGGGAAGGGCAGCTTGGCGGGGCTGTGGAAGAGGGCTCTGCGCACGCGCGAGTCCGAGTGTGTGAGTGTTTGTGTTCACGCGCACGCGCGCGCGCTCTTGCATTTAGGAAGCCTGGGAAGGACCGGTGTGCTAGGAGATGAGCGGGGAAAGCATAGTTCCCTGTCTTTGGTACCAGACACTCCTGACTGTGCGCTGACCCTCCCCACCCAGCCAGCAGCCTTTTCCAGAGAGGCTGTGGTCCATAGCCTCTGTTCGTTTTCACTGCAGGACCAGGCACGAAAGTAAGCAAACCTCGATCCTGAGGTCTTCCCTATTCACTCACCTTGTACTTTCCACCCCCCACTCTCCAGCAGAATGTGACTAGGTTTCTCAAAGAAGAGTTTGCATGAAGGGGAAATGTGTTTGAAAGCAGAAGAAAATAGCTAGATCGTAAAAAGTCAGTTCGGTTTGATGAACACTTTGCTTACCATGTGCTTTTTGAATGTGGATTGTCTATTCAGTATAAGGTTTTATTTAGCGAAGCAAGGGAGTTTTTATAAGAAAAAGTTTAAAAGTTTCTCCTCTCCAGCTCTGTGAATGGTAGCAACTAAGTTTTCTGTTCTACATGGTAAATTACCATGGTGTTTCAAATACTAAGGGGGAAGAGTTTGAATTTGGGGTCTTTATCCTAATGCGAAGACCCGATATGCAGTTGTCGTAGGAGATGTTTTTTATATTTGGGGCTTTCCTTTTGCTGTCACTCCCCTTTCCTGTTAATTCTGGCTCCCCTCATCCTTTTTCAGAAGTCTTAAGACTTTTTGGAGGGAAGCCCAAAACTACTGACTTGGGTTAGTTTGGGGGTTTGTGTGTGATGTCAATTAGGAAGAATCATTAGAAGTGTATTTGAAGAGCATTTATCATTTGTTATGTTTGGTATTATGGAAGGCAATCGACCACAGTTATTTGTAAGCATTTTTTCCTGACAATTTTAAGTTCATTCAAAAAGCAAAATTTTGTATGGACTGCAATTTTGCCTGTGACTGATAGAGTGACAGCTTAATATGGTGTAGCTTATCCCTCGAATTGATAGCTACTTTCTAGTCATGACCCCTTTAAATCTTGTTGGATAAATTTCTTTGAATACTGATTATTCATGTTCCCTACCAAATCTTTTTGAGGAAAAGACACTAATTAGGAACAATTTAAGGATATTAAATGTCATGTATAAGACATTTGGCTAATATATTTTATCCCTTACAGGTTAAAACAAAATGAAGATTTTTTCTGAATCTCATAAAACAGTATTTGTTGTAGATCACTGCCCTTACATGGCAGAATCATGCAGACAGCATGTCGAGTTTGATATGCTGGTGAAGAATAGGACCCAAGGAATCATCCCTTTGGCCCCCATATCTAAATCCTTGTGGACTTGCTCAGTCGAATCTTCCATGGAATATTGTAGAATAATGTATGATATATTTCCTTTCAAAAAGCTGGTGAGTGTGAAGTACAAGAAAAATCATGATTTGGGGGGATGGACTTAACTGCCTGTTACATTTTTTAATATAGATTTAACTTGAAACTGTTTACTACTTTAAAAATGTGGTATTTAGAACTCTTCTTTGCAGTTAATATGTTATGTATGTTTAATTGGGGCCAATAACCATCATAACAGCTAACAGTTATGGTGCGTTTACACATACCAGTCATATCCAAAGTATTTCATATATATAACTCCATTAATTCTCGCAACAGTCCTATAAGGTAGCTACTCTAATTACTGGGACGATATTCGAAGTATATAATAACCCGAATAGAACAGGCACTGACCATTGAGAGCTATTGCTGGCCTAAGCAGAAAGGATGTGGGCTGTGGGCAGTGTCAGATTGTGTTGGTGTGTACGATCTGAATATCAGCCGTGTTTATTATTGCCATGTTGGAGATGTAGAAACTGAGGTAAAGACAGGAAAGTTGTCCTGAGTCACACAGCTAGTTAGACACAGAACCAGAATTTGAACCTAAACAGGCTGGCTGCTCATAGTGTTAGTGAATGCACACTAAACTGCTGCAGGATTTGGCTGTTAGAAAGAAATGCTCTTAAGAATGCTAAGAGGAATTTGTTTTTATCCACAAGAAGAGAGATTGAAGATTGATAGATTCCAGATATGAAAATTACCTTCAGGTTTCATCATTTCAGCTATTTTATTTTGGGAGAGTCATTTGGTTAGCCACAAGTGGATGATTTGCTTTGTCTCATTTGGAGCAGCCTAGGCTGGGACCTAGCCATTTCTTAGACTGGCACAGGCAGGGCAGTAACAGTAAGGCTGAACATAGAGAATCTATATATTCAGATATATTCCAAATTAAATGTAAGTTGTTTTTAGTCCTTCAGTAAATTGTGCATTATGTAGGGTAAAAAAATATCAAAGGGAGGATAACTAGTCATTTAGGGTGCAGGCTTCGGTTCAAATTCTGGCTTCATCAGCTACCACAGTGTGACCTTGATCATATTGCTTAATTTCTCCAAGTCTGGTTCTTCCCATGTAAGCATAACACCTACTTCCTATGATGTAAGATTTCAATGAGATAATGTAACTGAAGTGGCTAGTAAAATGTCCCTGTCAGGTAAGGCTTAGGAGAGAAGGCTACTTACCACATTTATTAGGGGTGCAAAACTAGTATTTCATGGATGGTAGGAAAAAAGATCATGGATTAGATGATATAGTCCAGAGGAAAGAAAGAATCTCACCCTCCTCCAAAAGAACATTCGTCATTTTATGTATTTTCTAATATATCCTTACTAGCATTATCATCTTCTGTGATAGTATTTTTTTGGTTTGCATTGAAGTCCAAATGCACTATTTTGACTTTCAATGCCTTTTGTGATATGGCTACTGCTTATTTCTCTGAGCTTTCCCCCCACCCCTTTGCCTGTTCTGACCTTTTCATCCTTTTGAGGCCTTTGCGTTTGCTGTACCAGGAATTCTCTATCCCCAGCTCTATTGATGGCTGTTTTCTTTTGGTCATTTTGGATTCCCCCCAATTGCCACTATAGACCACCCAACCTAAAGTAGCTAACCAATTTCTTTTTCATAGCATTTGTCACTCACTGAAATAATCTTGTGCATTTGTTTGTTTGTATTCTTCCCATACTGCCCTCTGTCTTACCACTACCCACAAACCCCTGACTTTCCCCACATTGTGAGTGATACAACTTTCATTCATCACTGTATTTCCAAATCCCCAGTGCCGAGGATAGCACCTGGCAGATACTAGGCATTCTAGAACTATAAAGTGAATGAATGAATCAGCAAACCAGTTCTAGGAACTGCATATTATTTTAAATATGATGTGATTTCAGTGGAATTGGATGTGAATACTAATTCTGTCTTTGAAATCTATCAGGTGAATTTCATTGTGAGTGACTCTGGAGCACATGTTTTAAATTCTTGGACTCAAGAAGACCAAAATTTGCAGGAGGTATGGTTAGGTTTTGAGCTGTGGCCATTCTTGAAAATTATCTGAATGTGGTAATACTTTCTTGAAAGATGATTTAAAAGATTTTTTTTTATCACTATAGTATTTGCACATAGTTTTAAAACAACTACTACTAAAGTAAAGCCAGCTATCTTCATTCCAGTCTTTCCCCAATTCCTAGAAGCAAACTTTCAACTCTAACTCATCTAGTATTTACTTCCATATTTCAAAATAACAAATTTTTACTGCTATTGATAGAATTCTCAATTTAAACTTTATTTTTTTATCATTATTGTTAGTGAGGCATTAACTTTTATATTCTCTGCCACCCATGCCCCTCTACCTCCCTTCTGCCGTTCCTTCATTTTCTCAGTGTTGTTATGTCAGAATTTTTGTTAATTTAAAATTGCATATTTGCATTATAATATCTATATAAAGTGTTACTGCTAAGCTAAGTAGTATATGTGGTTATTTCATTTCTCTCTCTTTTTAGGTTTTATTGAGGTATCATATAGCACTGTATAAGTTTAAGGTCTGAAGCATAATGATTTGTCTTACATATTATTTCCTTTCTTGTGTGACTCTTTGTTTATTCTTACAATTTATCATTTCCTTCTTAATTGCTCAATTTTATGTATATCTGTTGCTGCTTTTCCTCATGTTTCTACAAAACTTCCCAATATTTTGATCAGAAATGTAACAGCTTCGTTTTTTTGTCTTGAAAAACTTCTTGGAGCAGTCTTTTGCTCCAGTTTTAGCTGGCCGCTTAATAGGCCTGGTGCTTCTTAAACATTATTTGTCTAAGGATATTGGGTTTGTGGTAGCTTATGTTCTTTGCTATTGTTGGTTGGATGGAAGACTTCAGTTTACTGGTTTCTTTACTGATGAAGATGTATCTGAGAGACAGACATTAGTGAAATTTTTGAATACATGGTTTGAATTATTTCATGTTAAAATTCTTTGTTAATGGATGGTCTTCAGTGGAGATAATCTCATGTTGTAAATGTGTTTTAAGCGGAACATTTTTAAAGAAAATGTGTTTATCCCAGTGTTTGGTCTTAAAATGTTGTGATTAGTATCATCATGTATGTAAACATATCCAACCCTTTATTCTTTTGAGGTAACTCACTCAAGCAGCAGGCTTTTATTGGTTTGGCTTTGCATTTATATCACTCCAGAATGTTCTTTATTCTTTTTTTTTTTTAACTTGAAAAAGTAATATTAAGGATTCTGTACATTCTCCTTGCATTTTCTTTTTGAAATGGCATGTGTTTTGCTTTACTTCTTTCAAGAGGTACTGTGAAAGAAGCTTGAAGTCTCTCTGTCGTGTATGAAAAAAAAATCAGTACAAATTGGCATAGGTTTTCCTTACTTCACCTCTGCAGTGCAGTAAAAGTTGTGCATCTCATAATGGCACATATACCAATGATAAGAGAATTGCTACTTCTCTCTGCTTTCTGAATGTGAAGGCACATTGTATCACACTGATTGTTTTTAAGTCGTGAACAGAAGGGGAAACTCCAGTCTAGTTCGGAAGGCAACTGTATAGCAGCTCACTGGTGTTTAAGATTATATGAAATAATTGACATGTTGTATAAATTATATATAAGCTTGCCTGTGTTAACACATTTAATGTTTAGCTTTGGTTATCCATGTCACACCTTTCCCTAGTTATTGTCAACAATCATGAGTAACAAGTGGAAGAGATCAAAGACAAATTTGGGGGCTAGAAGGATTTTAGATGTCTTTTGCTTCGACTCCTTCATTGTGCAGGTGAAGGAATGGAGCCCACAGGGGCTATATGTTGTTTGACTTCTATACCTGGGTCCAGGGCTCTTTCTGTTATAGCACATAACTCTATCCTACACATCTTAAATTTTATCACCAAAAATTGTCAGATTTCAGGAGTTTGGGTCTGATTTTTGTTGGCTAAATTAAATCAAGTTTGCAAGTATTATACTAATGTGGGACAGGTTATATTAGTATTTTCACTTTTAGGTTAGGAGGAATTGACCAGGGTCACACAGCATTAAAAGGCAGAGCCAGAGTTTTAACCCATCTCTGTCTGACCTTAAAAGTTAAACTTGCTTTCTGCTACTTTCTTCAGGACCACAGAATCCCTCCCCTATAAAGCTACTTTTTATTGAGCTTCTCCTATGTACCAGAGACTTTATATAGTCGTTTATACACAGTCTTTTTTCTTTCTTTTCTGGTTACTTATTATGAATAGGTAATACCTATATAGTTTAGAAGTAAAATTTACATACATACACATGTACATATGTACACTTCCACATACATGTTTGTGTTAGTAAACAGGAAAACTTTCCAACTCATCCCCTGTCTCAATGAGTGTGCTGGACCCTGCTTACACCAACTTTGCATTCAGTGAATCTTGACATCTCCCATGGTGGGGGTATTTTATGTAACCATAGATACTGGCAAACACTACAGATTAGGGCTTTCCCCACACTTTGGGGAACTGATTTACTAGCACATCACTATTTATCTCCACCACTATTAGTTTTTCATGGCTCATTCCAGAGTGTCTTTATGCATATACAAAGCAAAGTCCTTCCATTTTGTTCCTTTTCAAGATTGTTTCGGTCATTTTCAGTCCCTTGCAATTCCATATGAATTTTAGAACCACCTTGTCCATTTCTACAAAGCAGTCGGCTGGGATTGTGACACAGATTATGTTTAATCTGTAGTTCAGTTTGAGTAATGTTGCAATTTTAACAGTATTATGTCTTCCAACTCATGAACATGGGATGTTTTATATCATTTAGATCTTTAATTTCTTTCAGTGATGTTTTGTAGTTCTCAAGAGTATAAAATTTGCATTTCTTTTGTTGATTTTATTCCAAAGTATTTTATTTTTTTGATGCTATTATATTAGAATTGTTTCCTTTATTTTCGGATTGTCCATTGCAAGTGTGTAGCAATACAATTTGTGTTTGTGTATTGATCATGTATCCTGCAACTTGCTGGACTTATTATTTCTAACAGTTTTTTAGTGGATTCCATTTGACTTTCTACATACAACATCACGTCATCTGTGATATAGAGATAATTTTACTTCTGGCTCCTTCTATTTCTTTTTCTTAATTGCCCTGGCTAGACCCACCAATAGTGAAATAGAAGTGATGAGAGTGGACATCCTTCTTCTGTTCCTAATCTTAGAGAGAACACGTACAGGCTTTACTATGAAGCATGGTGTTATCTGTAGGTTTTCTTAGATGCTATTTTCTGCTTGAGGAGTTTCCTTCTATTTGTAGTTTGTTGAGTATTTTTATCATAAAAGGGTCTTGGATTTTATGAAATGCTTTTTCTGTGTTTATGGAGATGACCGTGTGATTTTTAAAAATTGTGTTGGTATTGACATTAATTGATTTTTGGATGTTAAGTCAACTTTGCATTCCTGGGATAAGTCCCACTTTGTCATGGTGTATAATTCTTTTCATATGTTGCTGGATTTGGTTTGCTAGTATTTTGTTGAGGATATTTGTGTCCATATTTTTAAGGTACGCTGGTCTGTAGTTTTCCTGTGATGTCTTTGTCTGACTTGTACATACTCTTGTCAACATAATTATTTTCCCTTTTACTTAGCTAATGGCAGCATTAGCTGCTGTTGGGCCTCCTAATCCACGAGCAGATCCAGAATGCTGCAGCATTCTGCATGGTCTCGTTGCAGCAGTGGAAACCCTGTGTAAAATTACAGAATACCAACATGAGGCTCGTACTCTACTAATGGAAAATGCAGAACGTGTTGGAAATAGAGGACGAATAATTTGCATTACTAATGCAAAAAGGTGAGACATTAATCACAGTAATTCTTTCACTGAGGGAATTTTAATGTCTTGTTGCAGTTTTTACTTAAAAAAACAGGACAGCATGTTAGCGGTTAAGCATATCTCAGGTGGTCTAATACTGAAGCTGTATTTATCCAGTTCTTAAATAGTCATTTCAGTGAAAGCTGCTTAGATTGTCATCATATGGGTTAATCTGACTTTTTCTCACTAGTTTTTCAGCTGGCTGTTTGGTATTGTGAATGAGCATACTGAAGACCGTCCTCACTGAAGTAATTTTAAGTGCCTATAACAAGATACTACAGCTAAATAGTGTGTTTAATTTTTTCTCTTACTGTTTATTTAAGTTTGTTCTTTTTTATGCCATAGTGATAGTCATGTGCGAATGCTTGAGGACTGTGTCCAGGAAACAATTCACGAGCATAACAAGCTTGCTGCAAATTCAGATCAGTGAGTATAATCATAAGTGAAATACATATTCCATTTTATAGTCATGTATTTCATTATAATTACTCCAATAATTTCAGTAGTAATTGGTAGTGTTCCCTTTAATTCTCTACTGGCTCTACTAGTTAGTCAAAAAATGTTTATTTGATATTTATGTAGGGAAAACAAAAATAGCTAACAGTTAATGAATCTAGGTTAAGGGTGTATGGGTATTTATTGCATAGTACTTTTCCTTTAGCTTTTCTGTAGGTTTGGAAGTTTCAAAATAAAAATTTTTCAAAAATTAAAAACATTTTCAAAATAAAAGACTTCTAGCATTGAAAATCCTATGTTCTTAGAAATAACCATTTATAGGTAATGGTTAGGATTGCCTGATTTTGTCCTTAAAAATCATTAGTAAAAAAAAAAAAAGGGAAACAAATGTGTAATATATTCATTTTCTCTGTGGTAGTTATCTATGGAAAATTTTCCTGATTATAGGACATTTTCCTTTTTTCTGTTTTTCAAACATACAAGAAAGTATCATATGTGCATTTGAATCAAATTCATATATTTACTAAATGTCCATACTAAATGTCCATACTAAATGTCCATACATACTAAATTGTCCGTACAGCAATTATACAGTTTTTCTAAATATTTAGCTTTTGTGTTAGTTAACAGTAGTATCTGATTATAGAGATGCACTGTTTTAGTATATTAAACTCTTAATAGTCTACCTACCTGGTTTCTTTACATACTATGTGTTTTTAGATTCTAAGTGAAAAGTTTCTCTTTAAGTCTCATGCAGATTCAGAAGTGTGAACTGGTCTTGATCCATACTTATGCAGTTGGTGAAGACAGCCTTGTGTCTGATCGTCCTAAAAAGGAGGTAAGTGCAGAAGTAATGGAAGAAAAGATCATTGTCATTTATTAATAATAAATGCTGAGAAGGGTTAGCATAAAAATAATCACATTGCCAACATTTTCTGCCAAGAAGATATTTAGAGTTCACAAAGCCATCTCTGTGGCAAAACACCTAGTTGGGTTCTTCATGTTATAATTGTAGATTTTAAAGTGTTTTCTGTTTTGCTTGCCTATTGAAGTTTAATTAAATGTGTTGCAAAACCGTACATAGTGTGTATTGATGCTAAAATTTCAATTACTGTAATGGATTTCATTTGCTTTAATAACTTTTTATTGTATAAAAATCTTTTTTTCCTCATTAGAGGAGTAATACACTTCTTAACAAAAATAGACTCTAATAACAAATTAATTTTACCTATCCAGAGGATAAAAAGCTAAAGCTAACTTTTAATATTGCTTTTACTTTTTAAATAAATTTGAACAATTTTAAAGGAAAAAATGGGTCTGTTGATTTTCAAATGGATTTGCATCATGTAATATTCTCCCATCAGTGGTCTGTGTTTAGAAATATAGATGTGTATATTTATATAATTAAATATGTATGTTCTTACGTTCTGTTTTTTCTCTTAGCCTTAGTTAATATAAACAGGTGAAGTATTACCTTAGTCTGAATGTTTTGTAGTTAACTGGTATTTTTAGGTCTTTAGCTCTTTCATTGTGTTTTTAGGTGGTTTCCAGTGTAAACCCCTTTTCTGTTAACTTTTTTCTGCCTCTTTCAATAACATGGCAGTATGTTGGCTTTCTTTGTAATAACTAAACATTTATTTGTGACAGATATTATAGATATAATAAGTATGATAGGTAGTATATACAAATTATATATAAGATATATGTATACATACACTTTATCTTGCCATAAAGTAACTTTTGGCTGCCTGATCGCATTTATTCGTGATGAAATATGTTTGTGGCAGTTCCCGTATTCTTTATAATAAGCAGTTTTATCTGCAGGTGTTTTTCCTCTCCATAAAATTACTTATTTTCTACAGTATTTCTGTGGGCCATTTCAAATCCATTTTGCATATAGATAAATAGAAGTAAAAATTGTAAGTTAAAATAAATATTTGAATTGAAGACTTGCACTCTGAGTGTCAAGAGGAAAAGGACTTTGCCTATTTACTGCTGTATCCTCTAATAGCTCATGTAGTTTCTGGCATACAATGTAGTAAGGTCTGCTTAGTACCTGTCTGTTGAATGAATAAATACATGAACATTTCTTGCTAAAATAATAATCATAGTTAACTTATGGGCTTTTTTACTTTTTCCAAATTCCAAAAACTAAAAATATTTAATATTTATAGACTGAAGTAAAATATTTGACACCAGGTCACAATGTATTAACGTTGTTTTTTTTTTTTTTTTTCATATATATATATATATATATATTTATATATATATATATATTTTTTTGGTAGTTATCCCCTGTTTTAACCAGTGAAGTTCATAGTGTTCGTGCAGGACGGCATCTTGCTACCAAGTTAAATATTTTGGTACAGCAACATTTTGACTTGGCTTCAACTACTATTACAAATATTCCAATGAAGGTAGGCAGTACTTTTTCTTGCTATTTTGAAAGTTCTGGTATGCTTTTTAAATATTTGTTTGACATGTATTATTTATTTTGATTGGACCTTAACTTTTTCTCCCCATATCATATTTTCTGTTTTGCTAGCCCACATTCAGTGTCTTTGACCAGGTCAGTACATAGTGAAAAGCAACAAAAAGGATCACAGAACAAAATTCTGTAGTTTTCTTTCTCGTAAGAGTACTATATATCAGCTTTTTGTTTTTAATTATGTTCTCATTATTTTCATCAAAATACAATCTCTGTCTTAAATGATTATTTTTTCTGTGATTCTTTTCCTGATGGTTATGTTATTAGATTTTACTTTGTGCATTCTAGTGGATCTTTTATTTCCTGTATTTTTGTTCTTGCTCATCTAGTATGAAGGTGTTCGTAACTAATAAGCCTGACTATAGAAAAAATAGCTCATAGTTTTTAAAAAGTTTATTATACTCTAGCTGAAAAACCAAAGATGTAAGTTTTATGATTTTACTAATGGATTTTCTTAGGAATCTGTTGGTACCTGTTTATTTCCATTATGTCATCATTAAGTTGTCTAGGACAAGCACAGTTTTAAGTCCAATTTCATTGTTTTGCCGCCATATGACGAACACTGAATTTCATGAGAAGTATAATCTATTCATTATTAATTTCCTCCTTATAAAATGGCTGGCTCTTTAATAGAAATTGTAGCCTTATTTAATAGAATGGTTTTGATGCAGAAATTATCAAGTAAAATAGCATAATATATTTTAATATGTGTAATTTCATGAGGTACAAGAAAAATACTCTGCGGGTGACAGATACCTTGTTTTTTAAATTTGATCATATTTGTGTGCGACTGGTGTGACCCTTTCTTCAATCTTTGTCTTTTCCCTGTAAACTGATGTTATTGAAGTTCTTATTTACTATTTAGTGAAAACAAGTTGCTAAATTTGTTTATTAGTCTGTATTTACTATTTTATATAACTGGTGTTGCTAATTTCCTGTAGGTATTTAAAGATGCTATTTCCTCCTTTAAACAACTATTTCACTTTGAGTTTGTATAAGCTACTTCAGTTGTATTTATAAAATGTATTGGCAAGACAATGCATTTAGAGAAAAAAAACTCTAAAATTCTGGAAGAGTCATTTATGTTAATTCTGATGTAAGAAAAATCATTAAATACTTTATTACTTCTATATAGCTAGTAGTTTTATAGAGTTCATATTGCGTTGGAAAATTATTGCATCTTTAAATAGATTACTGAGCAAACTGTCCCAATATTATAGCTAATTATTGTTGGGTATATTTTATCTCACTTTAAGCAAAAAGCAAAGTGAATAATAACTTCATTATTTTAAAAATAAAACTAAATTATTTTAAATTTTACTTTAAGGAAGAACAACATGCTAATACATCTGCCAATTATGATGTGGAACTACTTCATCACAAAGATGCACATGTGGATTTCCTGAAAAGTGGTAAGAAAAGGACATTGAAAAGTTTTATTCTGTAAGATCTAACCTATGAAAGCATACTAGCAACTTTCAGAAGTTTGTCAGTAAACAGACCTGATTGGCTGTAGTCCACTTCTTTCCACACTTATTCCACAATACTGTCTACTAATGGCCATGGAACTAGTGTTCTGTAGAATTTACTTTGGGAAACACTAGCCTCCTGGAACAAATAACTGAGATAGCCGGTACAGTCATGTCATAGTTTCTCTTTTGCAAGCAAATCACCTTGGGAAAGCAAGAGGAACAAGAACTGACTTGAAAGAGTGATAGAGTTCCAACTTTCTTGCCAACTGATAAAGATCAGTTGTTCTGAAATCTAAATTTGTTGTTTTCTTCTAAAAATTATTCGAGTCAGTAGGTCTCATCACCAATATCATGATTTCTGCAACTCTATTAGCATAACTTGGGAGAAGGCTCTGGAGTTAGTAGATCAGAGTTTTAGCTAAAGCTTTGCCACCAGCTAGCAAGATCTGTATGTTTCTAGACTTGAGTTTGCACACTTTAATAAAATAAAGATGCTGGATTAGATGAACTAATCCATCCATTCCTAAAAAATTCAGTGAAATTGCCTTTAAGTTTTGACATTTGATTAAATCCTTTCTAATGTTTTCTCTGTAAGTTGATGCTATCAGAGAATTAAATGGTTAACTTTGATAATGTTTTATACATCTTTTTTGAAGTTAGTATCCATCAACTAGTCGTAACATTTGTTCAGTGTATAAGAAATCTTGAAATTAATCTAATACAAATTTGTAATGTGAAAAAAACTATTAAGATAAACAGATGTATTAATGTTTAACAAAGGAATGTAAAGAACTTGTTTTTGAAAATATGGTGTGTGGAAATTATATCACTAACTGAGTTAATACCAACTTTTAAAATATTTTAAAACAAAAAAATGTTAAGAATATCCTTTGTGACACAAAATATTTCTCTAAGATAGTAATTGACATGTTGTCTATGTGACAGAAGAGAACCATTTGTAAATGCTGTAGTAGCACTATGAATAGGGTGCTGTGGGATCATGAGGGTTGCATGTGATTATGCCTCCGTGACTTAGGCAAGCTTTACAGAGATGACATTAGAGTTGGACTTGGATGAGTAGGCTTACGCTTTAGCTCAGATAGCTTCCGTAAGCTGTAGACCTATATCCTCTACTGCCTAATTATATCTGCTAGGTGTCTCTCCGGCACCTATAACTCAACATTCCCAGAACAACTTAGGAGCCCGCCCCCCGAACTGGTCTTCTACTGTCCCCTCTCTTAGTGAATGGCCCTATTGTCTACCCAGTTGTTTAAGGCGGAAACCTCAGTCATCTTTGAGACATCTCTGTATCATTCTTCATATCTAGGCCATCATCACATTTTCTTGATTTTACCTATTAAGTGTCTCCCAAATACATTCATACAACTGCATCTCTACTGCCATTACCATCTCCCTGATCCAGCCTATTATTTTCTTATCTACTATTCCTTAGTAGTCCCTTAAAATGGTGTGTCTCCTCTTGACCTGTGAGCTAGAATAGCTTTCAGAATGCTAATCCTGACCATGTTCCCTTAGCTTAAAACCCTTTATTGTTTTTGTTACCCTTTGGATAAAGACCCAACTGTTTAAATGTCTTACCAGTCCCTGCATTGCCTGGCCTGTCCTCCTTTCCATTTTCCTCTCACAACGTACTCCTGTTTCAGTGCATAGGCCAGAAACTTCATGCTCCTTCCTGTCACAGTATCTTGACATTTGCTGTTTTTTCCTTGCTCAAATGTTCTTTCCTTCATTTCTTTAATTTCTCCTTATCCTTTGACAACTGAAACTAGTTTTTTCACTTCTCAAAGAAACCTTCCCTGGTGTCGTAGATTAGGTCAGATCTCTGTAGATGCTCATGGTACTGTACACATCTCCTTCAAAGCATTGTCAACTTTATAGTCCTCACTTGTTCATTATTATTTTCTTAACATCTGTTCACTGTTTTACTATAGACTCCATTGAGGCAAAACATGCTCATTGTTACATCTTTTTATATTTATTTTCTAGATCCCTCATTTTATGGTTCTCCTCATAAATTCATTAGGATTCAGTTCATTTTAGATTCCTGACAGTTTCTTTGAGTATTTGACCATATTATGATTTCATGGTGTCAGAGGAGAACAGTTGTATATTATTAACATAAACAAAAATTTTTGCTGTTGACTTTCAGTGCAGGGACTGAAATGATTAATGAGAAATTTGAAGATAATTGAATGTTTGTTTTAATCAGAGCAAATATCTAAACTCCTTTTGGTATTATTCTAGGATACTTTATAGAATTGATGTTCTCCCAGAGGTGTTTTCTCCTATCGAGTTTAAACTGTTTTGGAAGTCTTACTTAAGTAAATGATTTGAAGTTTGTGATCTATTTTGTAATGTCTCTCTGGCTTATTTTTAAAGGTGATACTCACATAGGTGGCAGCAGTAGAGAAGGCTCGTTTAAAGAAACGATAACATTAAAGTGGTGCACACCCAGGACAAATAACATTGGTAGGTATTTTAAGGAAATTGAAATAGGGTTGCCTGGGTGACACAGTTGGTGAAGTGTCCAACTCTTGGTTTCGGCTCAGGTCGTGGTTTCACGGTTTGAGTTCAAGCCCCTCATTGGACTCTGCACTGGCAGGGCGGAGCCTGCTTGGGATTCTCTGTCTCCCCTTGCTCTCTTTCCCTCCCTAACTCGTGGTCTCTCTCTCTCTCTCTCTCTCTCTCTCTCTCTCTCAAAATAAACTTAAAAAAAGACGAAAAGAAAGGAAAAAAGAAAAAGGAAAGGATAAATCAAGAGGTTCTAAAAGTGGGTATATGTAGGGATCGTTAGTTTATTTTTGAATTTATGTTTTTCATTGTTTTAGGGGCTCAACAAACATTTTTCCCCCTCTTTTAATTGTGGAAATAATTCCTTTATATTCTTTCAAATCAGTGTTTTCTCCCATTTCAGAATTACACTATTGCACTGGCGCTTATCGAATTTCACCTGTAGACGTAAATAGCAGACCTTCCTCCTGCCTTACTAATTTTCTTCTAAATGGTAATTTTCAACATTTAATTGTTTGGGCTGAAAATATTACAAGTGAAGTTATTAGTAAGGATATGTGAAAATCTGTACTCTGGAAAGCTCTTTTAAGATAACCTAAAACTGTTTTATCTTCGAAAACTCTTCTAAAGTTACCTAATTGTAAATACCCTTTTAGCAATTTTATTAATGTTTTAAAAAAATAAGATAACCTTATGTTTTCCATATTGTCATAAAAAGTTTTATTTAAATATTTTTAAGTATTTTTAATTTTAAAATTTGGTTGTTAGAGTCTAAGTTGATTTTTTTGGTAGAATAATACAGACTATTTACACTGGCCTGTTAAATTTTAAATTGCAAAGTATATATAGACCTCTTTTTGCACACTGTACCTTAATCATAAATAAACATTGCATTTTCAGTATTATGCCATATGATTCTTACCTATATGACTCTTAAGTCTGTGGTTTCCTTGTGTGAAAATTTAAAAAAAAAAAAAATTGGAGTCCATTTACTAAATTTAAATTCTTAATAGCTTCTCCAGTTGATTCTTCTGATTGACTAGGTTTGAAACCACTGATGTGATGGGTCAAATTTAAGCAAAATTTGATTTTAAGACTGTGTAACGTGTAGATTAAATAACCTTTGGTCATGTGAAATAGAAAGTAGTTATGGTAACTATGCTGATAAGGAGGTATTGTGCAAGTACATTGAGACTTTGCTTTCTCCCCCAGATGTTGTGTAGCTTTGATAGCTAGTTATCCAGCAGTTGTCTCACTGTTCTTGATGTCCAGGAGAAAGATTTTATGTACTCGTAATGTATAAAGAATGTAACCAAACATTGTACCAGAGACCACTATACTTACTTTGGAAAACTGTACAACTATGTAAGCTTTGAGTGACCAAGAGAAAGCTAAGGCTAGAATTCAGACTTTTAGGACTTGAAATGCAGATATACTGAATTAGCTATGCTGCTTAAAATATGAGGTTTAATAAATAAAATGAAAAATCTAGACATAAATAATGAGGAAAAAAATAACGGCCTATATGAGCTTCATCACTGATAGAGTAATCTTGCTTTTGACAGGTCGTTCTGTTTTATTGGAGCAACCACGAAAGTCAGGTTCCAAAGTCATTAGTCATATGCTTAGTAGCCATGGAGGAGAGATTTTTTTGCATGTCCTTAGCAGTTCTCGATCCATTCTAGAAGATCCACCTTCAATTAGTGAGGGATGTGGAGGCAGAGTTACAGACTACCGGATCACAGTAAGATTCTAATACTTATAAATTTTATGTTTTGAGCCTGCCATCATTCAGCAAATATTTATTAAATGCTTATTACATGCTAAGCTCTGTGACAAAATGGGGTTTGGAGAAGTTCATGACTTATTATTTTAATTAGGTGACTTTCCGGCAATACTTGCTCAAAAGAACTATTTATCACTATGTGGTCTTCATTATGTATTCAGTGTATATCGAGAAGTATATGGGTAGCATTGACACCTGGAATTATAGGAAAGAATGGAAATTGACTTGAATATTTCAGGTGGAAGTTTACCTTGTAGTAACTTAATGGCAAATAAAAACGGTTCAATGTTTGGATTGCTACTTTGAAATAATACTAAATTTTTGTTATTTAAAGATATATACAAAGAAATTGTGTCTATTTTGGGTAGAAATCCTATTCTCATTTTAATTTTTCAGTTCCCCTCCTCTTTTATATATTTAGTACTTTATGGTTGTCTACTTTGAGGTGGTGGTGGAAATTAAATGTGATTGATATATAGGAATGTACTTGGTAAATCACAGAAGTGTTACAGACTATAGGTAATTATTTTTGATTAGGCTTTTCTTTATTATTTTTATATCTTTTTTAATAAGGAGAAAAGTATTCTTTGCAGAAAATTTAGAGAATATAGATAACTTTTTTTAATCAAAAACAATAGCTGTAAATTACCTATAATTCCATCATTCATAGATAACCACTGTTAACATTTTGATGTTATGTCAAGGTAATTTTTAAATAAGCATTGGTATTCTAAGATGATTAACTTCTTCCTTTATCTGTAGATGATATAAAAGAGTTAAATTATAGAAGTGAAGAAAAATGAGTGTTCTTGGTTTTTAAAAAGTAGAAAGAACCATGAATGCATTGATGTTTGAGCCTTTCTTCCATCTCCATTGTAATAAAGGCTGATAGATTTCATGTTCAAAAAGATGGGGAGAATTAGTAAGGGAACTGTTAGAGAAAATACTTTGTTGCATATCACAGGAGAGAAGGCATCAGGGCAACAGACTATTACATGTAATCCATACTGAAACATTAGAAAATAGTTTCTAATTTTATTTTATTTGGTTATCATTAGGATTTTGGTGAATTTATGAGGGAAAACAGATTAACTCCTTTTCTAGACCCCAGATATAAAATCGATGGAAGTCTTGAGATCCCTTTGGAACGAGCAAAAGATCAGTTAGAAAAACACACCCGTTACTGGCCTATGATTATTTCACAAACCACCATTTTTAACATGCAAGCAGTAAGTATTAAATAGTTTTCAACCTTTCTTTTTGATTAGTTCTATGTTTTTTACAGATAATCATTTCTCAAGCAAAGAATGAAATATATGAGTTTGCTACAGTTAAATAGAAAATTGAAATGATGAATATAGGTTATCTCAGTATGGTGATGTTTAAAATCAATTGAAGTTCTCCCTAGATGCTTTGATATTTGTTTTTCAAGACAGATTTTCTTTTTATTTCTTAAAAAAATTCTAACAGGTAGTTCCATTAGCCAGTGTTATTGTGAAAGAATCTTTGACAGAAGAAGATGTGTTAAACTGTCAAAAAACAATATACAACTTAGTTGATATGGAAAGAAAAAATGATCCTCTACCTATTTCCACAGTTGGTACGAGAGGAAAAGGGCCTAAAAGGTAGCTTTTTTCCCTTGCTTTCTCTATATATCACATTTACTTGATGCAGACTGTTTTTTAAGCTAACTTATTTCATATTGTAATTTATATGATTGAAGGTATGTGTGTGTGTGTGTGTGTGTGTGTGTGTGTGTGTGTGTATACATAAGTGTTCATATGTATATGATTGAGATGAAATGATATAAAATCTAAAATAGCAGAATCGGGTACATTATAACTTAGAATGACACCACTGTCTAAGAAGAAAGAGTCTGTGTTTAATGATTCCTTTTACTTTATTTTACCAGTAGCAAGTGATACTTCAATATTATTTAAAGAGTATTTCTAAAAACGTCATTTTCAATATTTACTTCAGAGATGAACAGTACCGTATCATGTGGAATGAGTTAGAAACCCTTGTCAGAGCTCATATCAACAACTCAGAGAAACATCAAAGAGTGTTGGAATGTCTGATGGCATGTAGAAGCAAACCCCCAGAAGAAGAAGAACGAAAGAAACGAGGAAGAAAGAGAGAGGACAAAGAGGACAAATCAGAGAAAGCAGTGAAAGATTATGAACAGGAGAAATCTTGGCAAGATTCGGAGAGGTGACTTGTTGATAATGTAGGACCGTGGTGCCTTTTGGCACATCACATGCTGCACGTAGCACATTCAAACATTCATGTAATAGTAGTTCACTTAATGTGTATTTGTTTCATTATCTAACTGTAATTTTTTCATTCTTAAAATCTGAAATATCCTGGGCTTAAGAATTACAGGGATTTTTTTTTGTTTCTTTGTTTTTTTGCTCTTAGGGGCAAAGGTAGTGTTGAATTTTTTAACGAACTTCTGCAAATCATAACATACCATATTTGATATCAGTATTTGCTTTATGTGTTATGAATATCAAAGACATGGTTTCATTTGTTCAATAAATACTGAGTGCCTGTGGTGTGTCAGGCATTTGGTATTAGATTCTTGCCCTGGAAGAACGTACAGTGGTTGTGATAGAGACAGGCATGTAGGTCATGGGTTACAGCAAAGGGTGGAAGAGCTGCTATAAAAATAGGCACAGGATATCCTTGGGAGCACAGAGGAAGAACATAGTCTTACTTCTGAAACCCTTCCTCAGTAATACACTCTTTCCTTAGTTTGTGATTTGTACGGTTATATCATAAAAAGTAGGAAAGTCTTCGAAATGAAAGAATCATAACATTTCAGCTGTCTTTGTCTTCTACCTCTTTGCCAGTGATCAGAAAAAACCAGGTAAATATTATAATGGCAATGTTAGTAAGGTCCTTAGAAACAAAACAGTTTACTGTGGAAAATTTCAAACATATACAGTAACAGAACAAATGGCTACTCATTTATTTTTAACAGTTCATGGCACATCTCATTTCATATCTGTCCACAACCACTCACCTCACCAGCACCACCACTATGCCTCCCACATGGGAATATTTTGAAGCTAATTCTAGAAATCCTATCATTTCATCCAAAAATAAGTAGAACATTTTATTCTCTTTGACAGTAGAAGTTCATTTCTTTCTTAGGGCTACTGAACTTCTGAAAGAGAATCAGCTCACTTTAAGAAGAGTGGGGGGAAATATTCTCTTTCAGACACCACCGATCTTTATATACGTTGAAAGTGTTTCTGTTCTCTGATGAAACTCAAAATGAGCTTGGAGTTAAGTTCTTAATTTGTGGAATGTAAATACATTTCCACAGCACATAAATTAGGGCACAAATAGTACATTTTTAAATCTTATCTGTAATTTGAAAGAGTATTTTGTCCATATTTGTAAAAATTAAAACTGACATTTCTTCCAAAGATCACATTTCTGACCTCTTTAATTTTAACTTCTTAAATTTTCTCCCATTTTTTTCATATTTTACAGCCAACTCTATTACTGAATTATTAAATTATGATGATGAAGGAAAAGGGAAATCTGTGTTTAATTCAGTCAGTTCTCTTACCTGATTTTAGGTTGAGATTTGTATTTTCATTACTTTCTAGGTTTACTTTGTGAGAGCAGCTATCTTACTAAAAGCAATATACGAAGTCTAATTATTGAGCCATTTAGAGTTCTAAAAATTTAAACTATGGAGCGTCTGTCTGGGTGGCTCAGTCGGTTAAGCATCCGACTTCAGCTCAGGTCATGATCTCGTGGTTCGTGAGTTTGAGCCCTGCATTGGGTTCTGTGCTGACAGTTCAGAGCCTGGAGCCTGCTTCAGATTCTGTGTCTCCCTCTCTCTTTTGTCCCTCCCCTGCTTGTGCTCTCTCTCTCTTGTCTCTTAAAAAAATGAATAAACGTTAAAAAACTTAAAAAACATAAAAAATAATAAAACCAGTAAAATTTAAACTTTAGATTTTATTGTGTGTCCCTCTAACAGATTAAAAGGAATCTTGGAACGTGGAAAAGAAGAGTTGGCTGAAGCTGAGATCATTAAAGATTCACCCGATTCCCCAGAACCTCCAAACAAAAAGCCCCTTGTGGAGATGGATGAAGCTCCACCAGTAGAAAAATCAAAAGGTAGGGTAGAGCTGTGGGGGTAGCTGTGTTTGTAAACAGTTTTCCAGTTTAGTTCTGTTTTCTGCGGTGTCATTTAATGTTGTTGCCTATATGAGGAAGAGCTACTAACTGTTTCCGGATGTTGTTGAGGAGGTTCTGTTTACAGCCTTGGAAAATGCAGGCAGTGAATTTATTTCTTGACATTAATGAAAAAGTAGTGTCATACCTTCATTAATGAAGCCTGTGGAAAATAAGCACTTTCACTACAAAGTCTGTGTTTTAAGAAATTTTAATTCTGTAAACTTGAATTCATTTATGTTCCTGACTCTATACTAAGTGTGCTGGGTTTAATGAAGACAGATTTCTTTTCCCTAAACTGCTTGCTGAACTTAAGGAAAGCTCTTACATTACCCATCTATAAAGTGGTGTCAGTGAGTTTCAGTTAAGGTATTATAAATAATATTTTCACTGTAAAAAAAAAACTCATAATGTTTTCATTTCATTTTATCTCTTATTTATAGACTGAAATACTTCATTTCTTCTTGAAGGAATTTTGGGTAGCAGAGCTGTGAATTGGGTTTGGGAGCTCCTGAAATCATTGTAGGCTTTAGTTGTCTTGAAGATAAACTAGATTTAGGCCTTTTAGGATAAATGGCAAATAGATAAAAGGATTGTTTGGTTTCTTGCCACTATGCCTCTCCTAAGCAATAAGATCCAGGAGCTGGCCATATTGCACTTATTGGCATTTCATCCTAGAGAGAAGCCTTGTTTGTTTTTATATACTCCTTCGGGGGGGGGGGGGGGGGGAGGGGGAGGGAGGGAGGGAGGGAGGGAGAGAGAGAGGGAGAGGGAGAAAGAGAGAGAGACAGAGAGACAGAGAGAGAGAGAGAGAGAGAGAGAGAAAGAGAGAGAGTATGTGTGTGTATGTATGTATGTGTATATATATACACACGCTATATATATAGTGATACATGTAAAATATTCTCCTTTCACTGATTTCTTTGGAGCCAGAGATAAGAGCGATCTTATCATATTTGCTTTCAAGCATTTGCCAGGGTTCCTGGAAAGTAAATAAATGTCTTGATAAATTGTTGTATTTTTCATAGGCCAAAATATGCCACTGTTGATTAGGATGAGAAATTTAGGTTTAATCTAAACAATGCATTAATGTTGCTTGTAAAATAGAACTCCAGAAATTATGTATTAGTGGCAAAAAGTTGCAAGCAACCAAAACACGGTTAGGAAGAAAATAACTAAATGATGGTGTGTCCATAGGGCAGAATTTATATAGCCCAAGAATAATTATTGCTACAAATGCCCACTGTTTCCTCTTGCTAATGCTAATGTTCCCTCTTTCCCCTTTATTCCAGTGTATCATTCAGATTTCAGCTTAAGCAAGTCTTTTTTCAGGAAGGACTTCCTTGATCTCTGTTCACAATTAAGTTAGGTGCTTCCATTGCACCCCAGGATTACACTGGAGTAGCACTTAGAGTCCTGCATTGACATTGCTTATTGACATCTTGCCTCAGCTACTAATTGGAAACATTTTAAAGGATGGGCTTTTTATTTTTTAAATAGGCTCCATATCCAGCCTGGAGTTTGAACTCATGACCCCGAGCTCAAAAGTCTCATGCTCTACTGGGGTACCTGGGTGGCCTCAGTCGGTTGAGCTTCTGACTTCGGCTCAGGTCACAATCTCGTGGTTCGTAGGTTTGAGCCCTGTGTCAGGATCTGTGCTGACAGCTCAGAGCCTGGAGCCTGCTTTGGATTCTGTGTCTACCTCTCAGTCTGCCCCTCCCCTGCTCACCATCTCTCTCTCAAAAAAAAAAAAAAAAAAAAAAAGCTCATGCTCTACCAACAAAGCTAGCCAAGTGCCCCAATGCTGGGATTTTTAAAAATTTACTCTTAATATCACTACCACTCAATGCAGTCCTAGCCCATAGTAGAAGTTCAATTATTATTTGTTGAATGAATAAATGAACGAATGAGGTAAAGAAAAAAAAAACAGGCTACAAAACCATATATACCGTTATCTCCATTTTGTTTAAAAAAAAAGTTCATATCCACACATACACTTGCTTGTCACTTTAAATTAAATAGATCCCTGATGCTTCACACACTGGAAACACTATATAGAGTGGCTCAGATGAAAAGCAACTTGGTTTCAAACAGAAACCATGTCTCTTTTGAGCAGCAGCTTATACAGGCCTTTTATTATATACTTCAGTTTCATCTGTTTTGGAAAATGACTTACCAGGACTGTCCAAAGTGAATTTTGTGCCTGATACATACTCTACATATAAGGTTGGGCTATTCCAAACATGCTTTCTGGATTGGATGCAAATCTGTTCAGCTTTTTGTACAATGCAATAGCAGAAAAACCAAAGTATAGTTTTATTGATATAGATTGCCATTGAAAAAAAACTAGAATATTTATAGGTGTTAGAGCAGTGGTATTATGGATGATTTTATTTTCTCCTTTATATGTTGTCTAAATTTTAACTAATGAACATGTATTAGTTTTATAGTGAGAAAAAGTATTTTTGTTCATTCAGTTTTGGAAAATGTATATGCAGTAATTTTAACTTTTTTTGGTGTGCAATTCTGTGAATTTAGACAATGTATATAGTTGTATGTCAGTTGCACCACAGTCATGGTATAAAACCGTTCTGTCACCCCCAGAGATTCTCTAGTACTGCTCCTTTGTAAGCACCCTATACTTCCCTTGTCCCCAGTCCTTCATAATGGTTGATGTGTTTTCCTTCCTATGATCTTGCCTTTTTCAGAATGCCATTTAAAGTGAAATCTTAAAGTATGCTGCCTTTTGAGGTGGACTTATTTGATAAAGCATAATGCATTTGCGATTCATCTGTGTTGTGTGTTTGTCCATAGTTTTTTTTTATTCCATTGTATGTGACTAGCTTTATTAGAATCTCATTTTTCCAAACTGGCTGATCATTGTGCACCAGAAATTAGTGAGAGTTCTGGTGGTTCTGTATCCCCAACAGTACTTGCTGGATTTTTTTCTTCTCTGATAGGTATAAAGTAGTTTTTCAGTGTGGGTTTAATTTCTATTTCCCTTATGACTGATGATGGTAAGCTTTTTTTCATTTGCTTATTTTCCATCTGTATATATTTTTCTGCTAGAAGGTTCATTCAGGTATTGTAGTTATATCTAAATTGGACTGTTTAAGAGTTTTTTTCTTAGATTTTGAGAATTCTTTATTTTTTCTGGATATAAATGCTTTGTTGGATATGTGGTTTGCAGATGTTTTCTCCCAGTCTGGTTTGTGTTTCTAACAGTGACTTGCAGAACAGAAGTTTCTAATTTTGATGAGGTCCAATATATCAAAACTTTTTTTATGGTTGTACTTTTGGTGTTATCTATAAGAAATCTTTGCATTGCCCAAACTCACAGAGGTTTTTTCCTACATATTCTTTTATAAGTTCTGTACTTAGATTTTACATTTAGGCCATGAACCATTTTGAGTTCATTTTTTATTTTTTCCATATGGTAGAAGATATGAGTCAGTGTTCCCTTTTTTTTGTGTATGCAGTGTCCCAATTGTTCTGGCAGCATTTGTTGAAAAGACTGTTTTTTCTTCATTGAATTGCCTTTGTATCTTTATCAGAAATCAATTAATTTGATATGTGGAAGTCTATTTCTGTTTTTGCTTTAATTGTTTTAATTTTATTTATTTTTAAGAGAGAGAGAGAGGAGGAGGAGGGGCAGAGATAGAGGGAGACACAGAATCTGAAGCAGGGACCAGGCTCTGAGCTGTCAGCACAGAGCCCAATGCAGGGTTTGAACTCATGAACTGTGAGATCATAACCTGAGCTGAAGTCAGATGCTTAACTGACTGAGCCACCCAGGCACCCGTTTTTGTTTTTTTAATGTTCCATTGATCTATGTATCTGTCGTTTTGGCAATACAATACTGTCATGATCACTATAAGCAGAATCTTAAAATGAGGTAGTAAGTCTTCTTTTTTCTACTTTTCAAAATTGTTTTAGCTGTGCCAGTGCTTTCTCTTTTCCTACTGTGCTGAAGAGATAACATAGCAAGCTTGAAGCTGTTATCTTTAACAAAGGCTGCTTGCAAGTTTGGCCCTTGTTTGGCATCTGACAACTTGGCTTTTAAAACATTCCCTAAATGATGAAGTTATTTTGTCTTACATCTGAGGTGAACACTTACTTTCCACCTAGGAGTATGGAATTTTGGTAATTGTAGTTTGGCAGAGGATGCATTTGTGACCAGTTCTTAATAAAAACCCAGGACTCTGAGTCTCAAATGGGCTTTCCTGGAAGAAATATTGTATATCCATGGCTGCATGTTTGCTGCTGGAGGGAGTATGCACTTGGGGTTACCCCTCACTCTAGGGAGAGAGCATGGAAAGCCTGCAAGTGGATTCTTTTGCCCTTTGCTTAGTGTATCTTTTGCTCTTACTGATCTGGCTGTGTATCCTTATTGTGTTGCTGCAGTGATTCTTGGTTGTGACTATAACTTGGCTTAGTTAATTGAATCCTTCCAGCAAATCACCAAACTAGTAGCTGGTCTTGGGGACCCCTAAACATTTAGAATAAGGAAAAGATTATATTGCTTTAATGATATAAAATTAGCGATGGTAAATTAAAGGTAAAATTTTTTAATTTGTAAATTTGGGGGCCGCCTGAGTGGCTCAGTCAGTTAAGCATCTGACTTTGGCTCAGGTCATGATCTCATGGTTCATGGGTTCAAGCCCCACATCGGGCTCTGTGCTGACAGTTCAGAGCCCACTACAGACCTTCTGTTTCCCTCTCTCTCTGCTCCTCCCCTGCTCACGCTTTGTGTCTCTCTCTCTCTCTCTCTCTCTCTCTCTCTCTCTCTCTCAAATACATTTTTTTTTTTTAATTTGTAAATTTTGAGGTAATGAATTATTACACCTTTTTCCTCTTCTCTCACACTGTAACACCAGGGCCAGTGTCCTTATTATCCCTGTGGAGTAATAGAATCAATACTGCCAATTCCAGAAAACATCAGGAGTTTGCCGGACGTTTGAACTCTGTTAATAACAGAGCTGAATTGTATCAACATCTTAAAGAGGAAAATGGGTTTGTATTATTGATTGTAGAAATTGGTTTTGTGAATTGCTTTAAGTTAAAAGTAATAAACGTTGCTTGTTTGTCGTGTTCAGTAATTTTTTATTACTAATGTAATGAGTTGATATGTGTTACCTCTAAAGAGAAAAAATCTACTTCCTTCGGTTCTTGGTACTTATAAAAGACTTGATTACGTTGATCATAACCTTGAAAATATATATTCCTTAGAGCATTTCATTGCTCAGTAAGCATCATAGAGGGAAAATTGGGGAACACTTGATATATAACACTGAACCTGTATAAAATAATGGGGGAGAAAAACTTTCCTGTTAAGTAACACAGTATTAGGAATATTGACTTTAATTGAACAAGTCTCAAGTCTGATTATTTTAATATCCTTTTTGGAAGACCTCTTGAAAATGTATTGGTAAAGGAGTTTCTTTACTAGAAAAGGGGAAAAGGAAGTAAATTTTTGACTAAATGGTAGAGGTTTTTTTTCCTTAGCTTTAAGTTTGAAGAGGTATCATGAAAAAAGTAGCCTTTGAAATGAAACCTTGGGAAGGGGACTTACTTCCTCTAAGCTTCAGTGTGCATCCGTCTGTGGAACCAGGAACGTAAGAGTAGCAGAAGAATCCTAACTGTAGTCCTTTTCTAAAGGACGGATGTTCTTTTGTCCTGTGAATATATAAACAGTTTAATTTTGTGTGAAAGTTGGAGAAAAAATATGGGCAATTATTGAATGTTTTATTTTAGCAACTCATTTTTCTCTTCTGGTTTTCAGAATGGAGACAACAGAAAATGGCAAAGCCAGCCGGCAGTGAAGAATGACTTGAGGAACTAAAATTTACTATATTGCATACATATTTTGGGCAGAATTTGATATAAGTACTTTTACAGCAAGATTGTATAGTTATAGTTGCCTGGACTGGTTTTTACATTTTTAAAATATTTCAACTGACTTTATCTTTTTTGTATTAATTGTAAAATTGGCACATATATCAAAAATATACATTTGAAATTTGTCCTCCCAAATCACACAAATTTATTTTATGGTAAACAATGTTCCCTCTGGAAATGTTTTTTAAAAAATTCTTAGGCTTCTCTTTGCCAAATAAAAACTATTAAAATTTCTGAAATGTAAAATATTGGAGTATTCTTTTAGAAAAGAGTTGATTTAATGACTAACGATTTTTAGAAATTATCAGGATTTAGGTGAGATTTGCGATGTTTAACATAAAATATTTCCTATTAGTTTGCAACATATACAGTGCTTTCCCAAAAAACAATGTTGTTTTTATTTTATATTTTACTTTAAATTATTTTGTGTATGCATTGACCATTTAAAGGCAGAACTTTTAGGGGCGCCTGGGTGGCGTAGTCGGTTAAGCGTCCGACTTCAGCCAGGTCACGATCTCGTGGTCCGTGAGTTCGAGCCCCGCGTCAGGCTCTGAGCTGATGGCTCAGGGCCTGGAGCCTGTTTCTGATTCTGTGTCTCCCTCTCTCTCTGCCCCTCCCCCGTTCATGCTCTGTCTCTCTCCCAAAAATAAATGTTGAAAAAAAAAAATAAAAAAAAAATAAAGGCAGAACTTTTAGGTAGTTGGTATAAATTTATATTTACCCATTTAAATAATGTTGCATTTTTTTTCTGCTAAAAAGTGTACTGTCCATTGCCTTTCGTATTGAAAGAGAAGCATAAAGATTACTTCATAGACTTAGAAGAAAGGAAAGTTACTGGGTTATTGGTGTTTACCCCTGAATAGCATCTTGGTCTCCTTACATCTCAGAAGTGTCATGGTTATATGGCATATGTTTGGTGAGTCTCCTTGTGCTTCTTCACCTGGAGGCTTATAACATGCTACAAGAAACATGTTATTCCAGTGTTAAATGCTAATTCTAGGCTTGTCATTTTTCCCTGAGTGTTGAGTAGAGGACGGAGAAAGCTTTATTTAAACCTACAGGTCAGTATTTTCTGTTAAAATGACTGGTGTTTAAACAAGGGTTAGGTGGGCTCCCTTGTCAAGGCAGTGAAATTTGTATCGCTCTCTTTTGTCAACTACTGTCTTGGTCTCAGCCCTTCCATAGGTCCTCTCCTCTAGACTCGAGCTGTTTTTATCCTTACCATTGTGTGTAAATACACACTTACACAAATCCTACACAAGCATGACCAGGCCTGGTTAGCACCTCAAAGATTTAAGGAGCTGTAAACCCAATCCTGAATACATTCTGTTTGGGTTCTGATCTTTTGTGTTTTATTCTTGATACCCAGATTTCAACTTGTGCCCACTTGGGGACCCTGGTTTCTTTCTTTCTTTCTTTCTTTTTTTAATTTTTAAATGTTTATTATTTATTTTTGAGAGAGAGCATGAGTGGGGGAGGAGCAGAGAGAGACACACACACAGAATCTAAAGCAGGCTCCAGGCTCTGAGCTGTCAGCACAGAGCCTGACACTGGGCTCAAACCTGTGAACCGTGAGATCATGATCCAAGCTGAAGTTAGATGCTTAATTGACTGAGCCACCCAGGTGCCCCACAAAGAAATTTTTTAATGTTTGTTTATTTTTGAGAGAGAGAGACAGAGATAGAGCATGAGTGGGGGAGGGGCCAAGAGAGATGGAGACACAGAATCCAAAGCAGGCTCCAGGTTCTGAGCTGTCAGCACAGAGCCCAACAGGGGGCTTGAACTCAGCCGTGAGATCATGACCTGAGCAGAAGTCAGGCGCTTAACTGACTGAGCCACCCAGGTGCCCCCCTGGTTTATTTCTTTATCCTAAAATCTTTCTCCACAATGTACCCTCAAAGACTGGGATCCTTTTTTACTCTCAATTTATGCTTCTCCCTTTCCAATGTGCAAAGGCCATGCTACCTGTTGACAGTCTTATCTATATTGCAGTCTCCTTTTTTTTTTTTTTTAAATTTTTATTTATTTTGAGAGACTACAATCAAGGGAGAGAGAGATTGGAGCATTGAGTCCATTGACATTTAGAGTGAGTACTGAAAGATATGAATTTATTGCCATTATGATGCTTGTAGAGTTGGAGTTTCTGGTGGTGGTCTCTGTTCTTTTCTAATCTGTGTTGTTTTGCTTTTGTCTTTTCTCCCCTCAGAAAGTCCCCCCTAAAATTTCTTGCAGGGCTGGTTTAGTGGTCACAAACTCCTTTAATTTTTGTTTGTCTGGGAAACTTTTTATCTCTCCTTCTATTTTGAATGACAGACTTGCTGGATAAAGAATTCTCTGCTGCATATTTTTCTGATTCAGCACATTGAATATATCCTGCCACTCCTTTCTGGCCTGCCAAGTTTCTGTGGATAGGTCTGCTGCTAACCTGATCTGTCTTCCCTTGCAGGTTAGGGACTTTTTTTCCCTTGATGCTTTCATGATTCTCTCCTTGACTGAGTATTTTGTGAATTTGACTATGATATGCCTTATTGATGGTCGGTTTTTGTTGAATCTAATGGGAGTTCTCTGTGCTTCCTGGATTTTGATGTCTCTGTCTTTCCCCAGGTTAGGAAAGTTTTCCACTATGATTTGCTCACATAACCCTTCTACTTCTATATCTCTCTCTTCCTCTTCTGGGACCCCTATGATTCTGATGTTCCTTTTAATGAGTCACTGATTTCTCTAATTCTTAAATCATGCTCTTTTGCCTTAATCTCCCTCTTTTTTTCTGTTTCATTATTCTCTATAAGTTTGTCCTCTATATCACTGATTCTCTGCCTCATCCATCCTTGCCACTGCGGCATCCATCCGTGATTTCAGCCCAGTTATAGCATTTTTTATATCATTCTGACTACTTTTTACTTCTTTTTTCTCTGCAGAAAGGGATTCTAATCTACTTTCGACCCCAGCTAGTATTCTTATTACCGTGATTCTAAATTCTGGTTCAGAAATCTTGCTTGTATCTGTTGGTTAAATCCCTGGCTGTCATTTCTTTGTGCTCTTTCTTTTGGGGTGAATTCCTTTGTTTTGTCATTTTGAAGGGATAAAAGGAATTAATGAGGTAGAAAAATTAAAATTAAATTTAAAAAAGTATTAAAATTTAAAAATTAAACACACAAATCGAATAAATGATGCTAGAACCTAGGTGTGTTTTGTTCTGGGTGTTGGAAGTGGTTTGACAGATTAGAGAAAAAAAGGGTGGGGGGGGAATCATTTGAGAGTTTGAAAAAATGAATACACTGAAGTAGACTAAAATGAGATGATGGGAGCAAAACAGAATTTGGAAAAATTTACACAAAAGTAAAGAATATAGAAAAAATTAAAAATGTTTGTAATAGAAATTTAAAGTAAAAATGAAGTTTTTCTGCATTCAAGAAAAAAGAAATGAAAAAGAAAAAAAGGAAATCGTTTGAAAATTTGAAAAAGTGAATACGCTGAAGTAGACGAAAATAAAATGATGGAAGTAAAATATGAAAAAATTTACACAAAAGTAAAAACCATAGTAAAAAAATTAAAATATTTTTAATAAAAATTGAAAATAAAAATGAATTTTCTGTTTTCAAGAAAAAGAAAAGTGAAAAAAAAAAAGAAAGAAAATTGAATAGATGGACCTGCTAATAGATGGAAATAGGACTGAAATTACTTTGTTTTCCCCTAGAAGTCAGACTATGAAGCACTTTATAGTCCATAAACTAAGTAGGCAGTGAGACTTGTGTTCTTGAAGAGTGAAGTTGGCCCAGTTGGGCGGGGCTCAGGGTAACATCTCCGCTCTCCACTAGATGGTGCTGCTAGCCTACTGAGGTGGATTGTTGTGTCGCTCATAGGTGCGTATGTGCATGCTCGGGAGCAGTGAAAATGGCGTCACCCAGCCACCCAGTCTCTAGTATCGGAACTCTGTTCTCCCTGATCAAAAATCACGCACCTGTCCTCTGTCTTCAGCTTTCGTCCACTCCCTGCTTTTTCACTGTGTGTGACCAGGCCCCAGGCAGTACCTCTCTCCTGAGTTTTGTCTCAAATGTGGCTGTTTTCCCCATCCCCTTACTTCTGAAGGACTGCGGCTTTCACCTGTTCTTCCCCTCTGTGGGAGGGTCTTACCGACCAATGGCCGAATGAACAATGGCCAAATGTTGGCTGCACCCAGGAACGCTTGCTGGACCCTGCTGCTGCCGGTGCCTGAGACCGCGGCCATGTGCCAGCCTGCCCCAGAAAAAATTCGCAAGGTAGTGTAGCAGCAGCATTTCAGGGATTATGGAAAATCACAACACACATCTGGCACCTGGCTTCACCCTTAACGACCTTGTTCCAGCACCAGTGAATGTGGCCGTTTTCTGGGGTCTGCTGGGACCAGGTGGCTTCAACAGTCTCTACCAAATGGCCTTCCAGCAGTGGAACCGCTTTCCCCAGTGTGGCCCGAGAACCTCCCGGACCCCACTCTGTTCCTGGGGATTCGCCCTTCCCACCAGAGCACCACCAGGTATCGAGCTGTGGAGTTGCAGCCTTTGCGCTCCCCTTGTTTACAGTCTTAATGGAATTTAAACCCTCTCCTTTCTCCTTTCTCCCTTGTTAGTTTAGTTCCTGCAGCTGTTTCCAATATTCCACTTTCTCTCCAGCTGCTTTTGGGGAGGGGTGCTTTTCCCATATTCTTCCCCCCTCCCCAGTCTCCATCCTCTCTCTGCTTGCAAAAGTGGGTCCCTGTCTGCTGCAGCTTCTTACTCCCCAAGTTCACCTCTCTGTGCTGCATACCTGCTGAATTCTGTGGTTCAGGTTGTGCAGATTGTTGTGTTAATTCTCCAATCAGTTTTCTAGGTGTATAGGATGGTTTAGTGATGGTCTGGCTGTATTTCATGGACGCGAGACACACAAAAAACTTCCATGCTCTTCTGCCATCTTGACTCCTCGAGAAGGGGAGAGAGAGAATCCCAAACAGGCTCCGTGCTGATGTGGGGCTCAGACTCATGAGTTGCAAGGTCATGACCTGAGCTGAAATCAAAAGTCAGATGCTTAACTGATTGAGCCACCCAGGCGCCCCTGCCATTTCCATTTTTAGATACTACATATGAACTGTTGTTATGCTCTACTATGGTGGGTGGGGGGATATTTCTATGGCTGCATTTAGAACTACTCTGCCAGTAGCTTTCTATAGATAGCTAGTGAATACATGCAAAAAGTTGGCTCAAATGTGGAGGCCAAAGAGAGATCACAAACAAGCTTTCAAGCCACTTCTGGAAAAATGAGAGAGGCTGACAGCACTCTGCCTGGTGCATTGCAGGATCCAGAGAAGGCATGCAAGCTTAAAAATTTTGCCACAAGAGGGAGCAAGAAGTGTGGAACAGATGTACCATAGAAGGTCTGAAATAGCCTCAGAATCTGGGAAGGCTGACAGTATCTATCACTCTTTTAAAGGCAGTTAGTAAAGATTGGAGGAGTTGACAGCTACTTCAACAGCAAACAAAGTCAGCAATGCAAAAGTTTAAGGCACATGAACAATCAAAGTAAGATGACCATAATCTTTCAGTAACTGAACCCAAAGACATATGATTTAACCAACAAAGAATTCAAAATGGCTATTTTAAGAAAACTCCATGAGTTGTAAGAAAACAGACAATTCAACAATATCAGAAAAACCATATATGAACAAAATGAGAAGTATAACAAAGAAAAATCATTAAGAATGAAACATTCTGGAGATACAGAATTCAATAGATGAAAATGTGATAGCATCAACAACAGGAGATCAATCAGAAGAAAGTGTCTAAGAGAGAAGACAGGGACTTTGAAATTATCCAGTCAGCGGAGAATGAAGAAAAAAGAATGAAAGGGTGAAGAAAGCCTAGGTGGTCTGTGGGATGCCATCTAAAGAATCAATTTGTGAATTATTGGAATTCCAGAAAGAGGAGAGGGAGGGGGACAGCAAGCTTATTTAAAAATATAATGGCTGACATACAGAGAAAGACAGATACCATATGGTTTCACTCTTATGTGGATCCTGAGAAACTTAACAGGAACCCATGGGGGAGGGGAAGGAAAAAAAAAAAAAAAGAGGTTACAGTGGGAGAGAGCCAAAGCATAAGAGACTGTTAAAAACAGAACAAACTGAGGGTTGATGGGGGGTGGGAGGGAGGGGAGGGTGGGTGATGGGTATTGAGGAGGGCACCTTTTGGGATGAGCACTGGGTGTTGTATGGAAACCAATTTGACAATAAATTTCATATATTAAAAAAATAAAAATAAAAATAAAAATATAATGGCTGAGAACTTCCCAAACCTGATAGGAAATTTGGATATGCAAGTTCATGAAGCTCATAAGTCACCAAGCAAAATTAACTTAAAGAGATCTTCTCCAAGATACATTATACTAAAACTCTAAAAAAGTTAAAAACAGAAACTGAAAAGGAGCAAGAGAAAAAAAAAAGGCTTGTAACTTTCAAGTTAACTCCCATAAGTCTTTCTCAGCAGAAACCTTATAGGCTGGAAGAGAGTGAGATCTATCAGGAGTGCTGAAAGAAAAGACAAAAATTGCCAAACAGGAATACACTGTGGCAAAGCTGTCCTTCAGAAATGAAGAAGTAAAGAATTTTCCCAAACAAAAGTTGAAGGAATTCATCACCACTAGACCTGCCTTATGAAAAATGCTGAAAGGAGTTCTTCAAGCTGAAATGAAAGGATGCTAATTAGTAACATGAAAATATGTAACACTGGGAAAGGAAAGTATATAATCAAATTCAGAATATTCTAATACTATAATATGATGGAGTGTTAACATTAGTATAAAACTTAAAGGTCAAGAATATTAAAAATAACTATAGCTACAATAATATGTTAATGAATACAAAAAGAGGTAAATTGTGTCATCAAAACCAAAAGGGGGAGGAGTAAAAGCATAGAGATGTAGGTGATTGGAGTTATTGTCAGTGTAAAATACACTGATATACATATATTTTATGTAAGCTTCATAATACCCACAAAGTGAAAACCTATCGTACATTCACAAAAGAGAAGAGAATCAAAGCAAACCACTACAGAAAATCATCATTTCTCAAAGGAAGGCAGCAAGAGAGGAAGAAAAGAATGCAAAAACTACGAAACAGCCAGAAAACAATAGTATGACATTAGTACGTCCTTACCTATCAACACTCTAAATGTAAATGGATTGAATTCTCCAATCAGAAGACATAGAGTGGCTAGATGGATTAAAAAAACAAGACCCAATTATATGTTGCCTAACAGAGACTTACTTCAGCTTTAAAGACACACAAAGGTTCATCAGTGAAAGGATGGAAAAAGATATCCGATACAAATAGAAACCAAAAGAGAGCAGGTAGCGATACTTATATCAGACAAAATAGACTAAGCCAAAAACAGTACCAAAAGACAAGGGAGTTTATTGCATAATGATAAAGGGGTCAATTCATCAAGAAGATATAACAATCTTCAATACATATGCACTCCAAATCAACCTAAACATATTAAGCACATACTAAGTGGCCAGAAGGGAGAAATAACAATACAATAACAGTAGGGAATTTCAATTTCCCAATTTCAACAATGGATAAAACTGACTGGATGGAAAGGAAACATTTGACTGGAACTATATTCTAAACCAAATGCACCAGCAGACATATATAGAACATTACATCCAAGAGCAGCAGAATATACATTCTTCTTAAGCCACATGGAACATTCTCTGGGATAGAGCACATGATAGGTCACAAAACAAATCTTAACAAATTTGAGAAGGTTGAAATCATGCAACATGTATTATTTTGACCACCATGTTGTGAAACTGAAATCAATATCAAAAGGAATATTGGAAAATTTACAAATATGTGGAAATTAACACATCCCTGAACAACCAATGGGTCAAAGACGTCAAGAGAGAAATAAAAAAAATATCTTGAAACAAATGAAAATGTAAACACAACATACACAAACTTATGCTATTATGCAAAAGAGGGAAGTTTGCAGTGATAAACATCTGCATTAAGAAAAAAAAGATGTCAAAAAAACAATCTAATTTTACACCTCATGGAACTAGAAAAAGGAGAACAATTGTAGTCCAAAGTTAGCAGAAAGATCAGAGCAGAAATAAGTGAAATAGAGGTGAGAAAAACAATAGAATCAACAAAACTCAAAACTGGTTTATTAAAAACAAAAAATGGACAAATCTTTAGCTACATTAAGAAAATAAGACTCAAATAAAATTATAAATGAAAGGAGACATTACAGTTGATATTACAGAAATACAAAGGATAAATAAGAGACTACTATGAACAATTATATGCCAATAAATTGGATGACCTAGAAGAGATGGGTAGATCCCTAGAACCATATAATGTACCAAGACTGAATCATGAAAAAATAGAAAATCCGAGCAGACCAATAACAAGGAAATTGAATCAGTAATAATAAACCTCCCAACAAAGAAAAGCCCAGAACCAGATGGTTTCACTGGTGAATTCTACCAAAGGTTTAAAGAAGTAATGCAAATCCTTCTCAAACTCTTCCAAAAAAATGAAGAAGAGAGAACACTCCCAAACTCTTTCTATGAGGCCCCCTTATCCTCATGCTAAGGCCAGATAAAAACACTATAAAAAAAAAACTATAGATAGAAATTCTCAACAAAATATTAACACAATATTAGCAAATAAAATACAACAGTATATTCAGAAAAGGATTATTTTTACACGATGATCAAGTCAGGTTTATCACTGGGATGCAAAAATGGTTTGATATACACAAATCAATAAATGTGATACATGACCTTAATAGTATGAAAGATAAAAATCACCTCAATAGATGTAAAATAGCATTTGACAAAATAAAACATCGTTTCATGACAAAAATGCTCAACAAATTGTGTATAGAAGGAATGTATCTCAACATAGTTAAGGCCATATGACAAACCCACCACTAACATATTTAATGGTGAAAGGTCCAGAGCTTTTCCTTTAAGTTAGGACCAAGATAAGTGTACCCACTCTCATCACTCATTCAACATAGTACTGGAAGTCCTAGCCAGATAAATCAAGCAAGAAAAAGAGATAAAAGGTACCCAAATCAGAAAAGAAAGAAGCAAAATTGTCTTTGTTTGCAGACGATTTTATCTTATATATAGAAAATCCAGAAGATTCCACCCAAAATCTTGCTGGAACTAATCAAGAATTCAGTAAAGTTTCAGGATAAAAAATCAACATACAGAAATCAGTTACATTTCTGTACACTAACAATAAAATGTCTGAAAAGTAAATAAAGCATCCCCATTTACCGTAGCATCAAAAAGAATACAATACTTAGGAATAAATTAACCTAGGAGGTGAAAGTTCTATGCACTGAAAACTATAATACATTGATGAAAGAAATTGAAAAAGACACAAAAAATGGAAACATATCTCGTGTTCATGGGTTGGAAGAATTAACAATTTTAATATGTCCATACTACATAAAGCCATCTATGGATTCAATGCAATCCCTATGAAATTCCAATGGTGAAAAATTTATTTTCACCGAAATAAAACAGTTTGTATTATTTGTATGGAAACACAAAAGATCTTGAGTAGCCAAATCAATCTTGAGAAAGAACAGAACTGGAGACCTCACATTTCCTGATTTCAAACTACACTACAAACCTATTTAGTCAAAACAGTATAGTTGTTGCCATAAAAATAGACACATGGACCAATAGAACAGAATTGAGAGCTCAGAAATAAACCCTCACAGATACGGTCAACTAATATTGTAAAAGGGAGCCAAGAGTACTCAATGGGGAAAGCCTAGTCTCTTTAATAAATGATGTTTAGAAAAAGTGGATATCCACGTGCAGAAGAATGACATTGGCCCCCTACCTCATGAAATCTAACTTGTAATGGATTTCAGACTTAAACATAAACCTGAAGCCATAGAACACCACACAAAAGAAGGGAAAAAATTCCTTGACATTAGTCTTAGCAATGATTGTTTTGATATGATCACCAAAGCACAAGCAACAAAAACAAAAATACAAATACAAAAAAACAAAAAAACCCAAACAAGTGGGATTGTATCAACCTAAAAAAGCTTCTACACAGCAAAAGAAACAATAAAATGCAAAGGCACCTTACAGAATGGGAAAAAAATATTTGCAAACCATAGATTTGATAAGGAGTTAATAAGAAATATAAAGACCTCATAAAAATAGCAAAGAGAGACTGAACAGATATTTTTCCACAGAAGACATACGTATGGCCAACAGTACATGAAAAGGTGCTCAACATCGCTAATCACCAGGGAAACGCAAGCCAAAACCTCAATCAGACATCACCTCACAACTGTTAGAATGGCTATCATTAAAAAGACAAAAGTTAGTAAGTATTGAAGAAGATGTGGAGAAAATGCAACCCTTATAAATCTGTTGGTGGGAGTGTAAATTGGTGTAGCCATGGTAGAAAACAATATGGAGGTTCTAAAACATTAAAAATAGAGCTACCATATGATCCAGCAATCCAATTCTGGGTATGTATCCAAAAGAAATAAAAACCTAATCTTGAAGAGATATCTGCACTCCCATGTTCAGTGCAGCATTATTCACAATAGCAAAGATATGGAAACAACCTAAGTGTCCATCAATGGATGAATGGATAAAGTAGATATGTTATTTATATATAATAAAATATTAGTCGTGAGAATGAAGGAAATTCTGCCATTTGAGATAACATGGATGGGCCTTGTGGGCATTATGCTAAGTGAAATAAGTAGGACAGAGAATGGTAAATACTGCATGATATGTCTTACATCTCCATAGAGAATGGAAGGGCTGGGGCTTGGTGGGAAATAGGGAAATGCTGGTCAAAGGATACAGACTTTTCAAGTTATAAGACTGGAATAAGTTCTGGGAATCTAATGCACAGCATTGTGATTATAATTAGTAATACTGTGTATTATATACTTGAAAGTTGCTGAGAGAGTAGATATTAAATGTTCTCACCACAAAAGAGAAATGGTATTTATGTGATGTGATAGAGATGATAGCTAATGCTATGGTGGTAATCATTTTGCAATATATATATGCATTAAATCAAGTGTACACTTTAAATTTACCCAATATTTTATGTCAATTATATTTCCTTTTTTAAATAATATTTTTAAAATGTTTATTTATTTTTGAGAGAGAAAGAGAGAGAGACAGAGCACGGGTGTGGGAGGGGCAGAGAGAGATGGAGACACAGAATCAGAAGCAGGCTCCAGGCTCTAAGCTGTCAGCACAGAGCCCGACATGGGACTGGAACTCATGAGCTGCGAGATCATGACCTGGGCCAAAGTCAGATGCTTAACCCACTGAGTCACCCAGGCGTCCCTATGTCAAATATATTTCAATAAAGGTGGGAAAAAGATGCTACCAACTTAAATCTCCCTTATTTTTGTAATCATAGTGTAAGACACAATATTCACAATCCTCTTATCACATGATATGTTTGACAAAAATATTACAGTCATAAATATTGTGAGATTTTACCCCACAAAGTTCCATTTTATTTGAATATTGTTCAAAATCACCATATGGCTATGCACAAACATCATTATAACTTAATATAGCATAGACTTTTTAATGTGTGGATTGCTTGACATTGATGCTTCATGTAAGTGTTAAGAATCACCCTGAACGATACAACAGCTTAGTTTTGGAGGAAGGTCACCAAGTGTTTGAATTCTTGAATATTGCTCTGTATTCCTGACTTTATGGTACACTTAGGTACCCTTAGTTGAGGGAAAAACAGTCTATGGTATTTTGTTCAAGATTGTTTTATGAAGCACTGAGTTATTTGCCTTGTTATTACTGGCACATTTCAATTAAAGTTACTAGTACAATTGCACCTATGTAGAGGACAAAAGTGTCCAGATGCTAATTTTGTTATGGACATGTTGCTAACGTGAGCAAATCTAGAAATTTCCATAATATTGTGAAGATTTGAAGGATTAGATTTAATTTAGGAGACTCTGGGATCTCCACTTATACTTATCAAGTTTTATTCCATTTATCTCTATTTCCATAATTAAAATGAACATATTCTACTGAACCATATGAAATTGCCATTTTTATTTAAAAAACATAACTGAATATTGGCAATTTCATATGCTTCACTACATATATTTGTCTTTATATCCTGTCTGAATATTCAACAGAAACTATAAATGTAGGAAGTTGTGAATACTGAAATAATTTCCTTCTAGTGAAAGGTGAAAACTTAATTTAGTGTCTGCTTAGAAGTGTTATTTGTAACATTTTATTTTTTTTTTAATGCTTATTTATTTTTGAGACAGGGAGAGGGAGACAGAGCATGAGCAAGAGAGGGAGGGCAGAGAGAGGGAGACACAGAATCCAAAGCAGGATCCAGGCTCTGAGCTGTCAGCACAGATGAGGGACTCAAACTCACAAACTGTGAGGTTGTGACTTGAGCCCAAGTCTGACACTTAACTGTCTGAGCCACCCAGGCGCCCCTTATTTGTAACATTTTAAATTAATTCCACTGTTGCTCTGAGTCAATTGAAAATGAAAAGCTCTAAGGGAGAAAAAGTGATATTGAGTTAAAATGCTCCTATAATTTCTTCCTTTGTAAGAAATGGGATAATAGTGAACTTATTTAAATTAGAATATTAAAAGGAGGGGGAAAATATTGTCCTTATTTAAAAACTGGCATCATATTACATTTATGTACTTACCAAGTTCAAGGACAGTCATTGTGGATCATGTTTAAAGGGGTAGAAGAGAAGGAAAAATAAAGGTCAGCGTGGTAGAAATAAAGAAGTGTCATAGGACCTGTAGAGATGTTCAGAAGGCTGAAGTCTAAGAGAAGGTCAGCCAAAGGATACGTCAGCCAAGATGCTGACAATTACTTCCAAAAAACCATTTCCATGGAATGGTAGAAGTAGAAAGTACATTGCAGCTATTGAGTTATTACTTGAAGGAAGTTAGAAGTAGGGGATGTAAGTGTGGTCAGCTGTTTCAGAGGCATTGTAACAAAAGTATCCTTGCCTGTTATGAGAGAACAGAATTGAGGGAAGGTTTTTATTTTTTGGTAGCCTTAAAATCAATATGATGAGTTTGTTAGCATGCTAAAGGTAAAAATAAAATGGAGAAATAAATATTTAATAATTCTTTGCTCATATATAGTAAAACTTTAACCTATTATAGAATTTATTATTTAGTGTTAAATTATTTGTGTCTTTGTGCTGAAGATTGTAATGATTGACTTGAGTTGGCAATCGATGGCATTTTTCACATTGGGAGATGCTGTTGCTACTGGTGCAATTTCTTTTCTTAATGGATGAGTCTTTACATGATTTGTTTATGGCAGTGGTGGCCTGGGGAGATAAATTTGAAATTGGCCATCCAAGCTTGCCAGGCAAAATAAGTGATTAGAGTTAACTGGTAGTGTGTTAATACAATTAACACAGAGGATAAAATTATTTATTGCTCATTCTCTGGAAATTTGATTCATCAATTGTTTATTTTACCTAATTTCTGTATCAATTAGCCCTGTTTCTTATGCAGCTGTTGATGCGTGTGGATTTCTCATAACATTACTTACTTTTCCTCTGGCTAATGATTCCATTTCATAATGTAACAGGAGCTGATATTTTGGAGGCTGGGAGAATGGTGGCTCTTGTTTCTGTGGCCGGGATTACATTTTCTCTGTAAGGCTGACTCTGGGAAGACAGTGGTACCCCTCTCCCTCACTGAGGGGAAGGCAGAGCTTCATACCCATTAGAGGTGGCTTTCAAGGCCTTAATACCTTGAAGATATCTTAAGGCCTTAGTATCACTTACGAAATTTCCCCCTTGAAACACCTGGGACAGAGGTAAAAGAAAAGTCTTCTATTTCTTACAGGAATGGTAAGCTACACTTTCTGCTGTTACCAGTCAGTATACATACACTTACCAACAGAGCCAGAAAGATATTTCTAATCTAGGGGCTATTTTCTATGCTAATTGAAGCAAGAATGCTGTTTTCAATTAATGACCCACTGCCTCCAGAATCAGGCAGATCCCACTATATGTCATGTTCTCTGTTGTGCTAATTTTGTATTCTGGTAACATAGCATATGCAAAGTTTGGATGGACATTTCTATCAGGCCTCCCTCTGTAGGTTAAAGGTCACTTCCTGGATTTTTCTGTTAGGATACCATTTCAGAACACTGCCATTGGCTAAACATAAAGCACTGTTATACCAGGATGTAATAGCAGACCCTGGTCTCAGGGTCATTAATACAATTTGTTCAGGGTCAGTGGAATTTAGATAGTCAGTGAGTTTAGCCAAAACAAAAAACCCCCCAAAAAACCCAAAAAAACAAAACAAAAAAAAACCCAAAAAAACAAAAACACCCCAACCAAACAAACAAAAACCAAAAAACCAACCCTCTCTCTTTTCTTTACAAATGGGTAGAAACTGTTTTTTGTGCATGGAGTGTTTAACTGTGGCAGGGAGTATTTCTGGGCAGGTTCAGTTCAATGGTGAAAAGCATCTGAGCAGCCAGGGCCCCAGAATCTGGCATAAAGAATCAATTCCTGAGGGAAACAATGAAAATCCATTCAAAGGGGGGTATCCATGTAGTATTTGATGAGAAGCATTAAATTGCAGCCAGCTGTCTGGGCCTGAAGGATATTCATTTGCTGATTTTATGGCAAGTATCAAGTGAGCTGAGTTGCCATCTTCCAGATCATAAAATGTGTCATGAAGGATTGGGAAATGAAGTCTGTGCCCAATAGTTGATGTTATCAATTGAATTGGATGAACAACTTTTGGAAATGTGTTGGTTTGACCTAGAAGGAGCACACAAGAAACCAATTTCAACAAATATCAACAAATACCAGTCTTCATTTAAATGTTGAAGGATGTCTTGATGATTGACTTGCTTCACCATATTCATTTTTGACCTGCTTTGCATAGGAAAGTGGGAATGCATCTATTGATACTCAGTAGATATATGTGTGCATTAGTAGGCCACCTTGTGTTTGGGTACCACATAAGTAGCCCCAGAGATGAGTGAAAGAGACTGACTTCTTTCATCTCTGTTTTTAGCCTTTGATTTGGGATACTGCCTCCATCTATTTTTTTTTTCAATGTTTATTTATTTTTGGGACAGAGAGAGAGACAGAGCATGAATGGCAGAGCATGAATGGGGGAGGGTCAGAGAGAGAGGGAGACACAGAATCGGAAACAGGCTCCAGGCTCTGAGCTATCAACCCAGAGCCTGACACGGGGCTCGAACTCACCAACCGCGAGATCGTGACCTGGCTGAAATCGGACGCTTAACCGACTGCGCCACCCAGGCGCCCCTGCCTCCATCTATTCAAGACTCAGTTTCATTCATCTCAAGCTCAGTCAGACCTTCTTCTACCATTTTCTTTCTCCCTCTTCTCTTCCCTCTTCTTTCCTTCTTAATCTTTCCTCATAATCAGTTAATAGATTTTGCATTTTGGCTTGAGGCTGCTTTAATATATTCATAGAATTTGTTAGTTTCCAAATTTCTTAATTCTTTCAGTCTTAAATTAAGTATGAAGAAAATCTTGAAATTAGTTCATCAAGTAACCAAATCTGGGCTGGGGGCAGCGGGCCCAAATTCCCAAACTGATTTTGTGTGTGTGTGTGTGTGTGTGTGTGTGTGTGTGGTTAAGAGCTCAATGGGGAAATTTTTTTTAATGTTTATTTATTTTTGGAGAGAGAGAGAGAGACAGAATGTAAGCAGGGGAGGCGCATAGAGGGAGACACAAAACCTGAAGCAGGCTCCAGGCTCTGAGCTGTCAGCACAGAGCCTAATGTGAGGCTCGAACCAATGAACCATGAGATCATGACCTGAGCAGAAGTCAGACACTTAACCAACTGAGTCATCCAGGCTCCCCTAAATGGGCAATTTTTTTAAAGTTCAGCATATAAAAGTCATATAATTGAACAAAGATGTAGAAATGAGCTAGTGCTTGCTGTAATTAACTAAATTAAGACATTTAATTTCAAAGAAGCTGGAGAGAAACTGAAGCTCAGCATTGACATGGTGTGGGGTTGTCTGAGAAGGAAGTTGGAGTGACTTATTATCAGAAAAATGGGGATATGCTGCAATACAACAAGGGTAGGTTGCTTTAGATACTGTGGGTAGCTGAGGTGCCTGGGTGGCTCAGTTGGTTGAGCATCCAACTTTGGCTCAGGTCATGATCTCACAGCTCGTGAGTTCGAGCCCTGCACAGGGTTCTGTGCCTGGATCCTGCTTTGGATTCTGTGTCTCCTTCTCTCTCTCTGCCCCTCCCCTGCTTGCTCTCTGTCTCTCTCTGTCTCTCAGATAATGAAATAAAATAAAAAATGTTAGATATTGTGGGTAGCACCAAGTTGGCAAGATGCGGAGTGTCATGCTACCAGAAAAAGAATACTGAATCTAGAAGAGAGAATAGGGCACTCACTTGATGAACAAAAAGACTTTTTTTAAAGTGAGACCTGAGCATTGCTGCATATTTCATGAGACTAGTTAACAGTATATGTTCTGACTCCTAGGGAGATGACTTCAAACAGGCTCAGGTTTCATTAGCCTTACCATTCCTTGATGATCGAAATGCTTACCTGGGTGTGACATGTCCTCAGGTTTTTGAGATTCAGAGTGGAGAGCCCATGTTGCCAGAATCTTTCTTGCTTGAAGCAATTCATATTTATTGAAAGACAAACTGGTTGCACCTTGTCTAAATAATGTTTCTGGAAACTCTGTAGTGAATCCAGATAAAATGGTGAGCATCTATTTAATTGAGATGCTTACTTCAAACATAGTAAATCCCCCAGAATTAAATATTGCCCATGAAAGTTACCATACAAGTAGGTTTTCATGTGAAACAAGTTCTAAGAAAATCATTCTGATGTGGATTATCTTAACCCAGGGATAACAGCTTGTATATCATAAACATTCACCATATACTAGGCATTCTGCTAAGTGAATATTTTATTTTATCTTCACAATAAAGATACTAGTATAACTGTTATCCTCACTGTATAAATGATTAAAATGAAATGATAAAATTAAGTAACTATCCAAGGTCATACACATAGTATATTATAGAGCTAGATTTTGAACTCCTGTCTGACTATATATACTGAATTCTTAATCACAGTACTGCAGGTGTTAACAGTATTTCATGAGACAGAAGCTAAATGAAAAATGATGGTCTTAACTTTACCAATAGAAATTGAGTTTGTTAGCAAGGATTTATCTGTGATGGACCATAAGGTTGCAATGTCTTATGATTAGTGTCTTTCTGAAATAATTTAGGAATGATAATAAGTAGACAGAGCATAGTGTAAGTGATAGCTTGAAGTTCCTTACAGGATTGTGAAACTTTGATATATCTGAATATTGTATTTAATTTGTATAGGGCATAAGATAATACTGTATTTGTTTGTTGATTTCTTATGTAGTATATTCTTATTTTTTTTTCCTCCTGAAAATGCCTATGTTCCTTGTAGAAATATTGGACAATACAGAAAATATATGGAAAAGGATGTTAAAAACTCATAATTTCACTGCAGTTAACATTTAGGTACTCTATTTTAATCTTAATATTTTAACCAACATTTGCTGGTTACTGCTTGTTACTATAAAGATTCACTGAAAAATAGAGCAAATAGAAAATTAACCAACTGCTACAAACTTGCCTTGTATACTGTTAATGTCATAAGAGGTCTCATATCTTTTTTAATGTTTATTTATTTTTGGGAGAGAGCACAACTGGGGGAAGGGCAGAGAGAGGGAGACAGAGGATCCAAAGCAGGCTCCGTGCTGACAGCAAAGAACCTTATGTGGGACTCCAATTCAGGAACTACAAGATCATGACCTGAGCCAAAGTTGGACACTTAACAGACTGACCACCCAGGTGCCCCAGTAGTCCCATATCTTGCTGTCAATACGTTTTTGGAGTTGTGTGGGTGATTTAACACCATTTCAGTAGAATCCAGGTTAAACACCATGTTGCCTGGCAAAGGTTTGCTAGTTCTTAAAAATTTGCTGTGAGCTAAATATTCTCTGCCTGAGTACCAGTGAGTAAGAACATGCATTATAATCTTTGAGCTCATACCTTCTGGTACCTAGAGGACTTTGCAAGTTTGGGAAGCTCAGAAAGGAAGGAAACAGATAAATCATGTAACTGAGTAAATGATGAGGTTTCCTTAGAATAAGGTTGGGTTTTCATAATCACATCACATGTCGAGTCAGATGTGCCATCCCCTACAAAGTTTGTGTTTACGCTCATGCCAAGAGGTAAAATTGTTTCCATAGGAATGGGGAATGAATGAATCTGGTGACAAACTGTAGGAGTCTCAGACATATGTTTATGCTCATGAAGATGCTTTTGTTTTAGCTGACTTGACAGGTGCAACTGGCTGAACTCAAGGGGAAAATGCGAGGCTGCCAATGTCTCCCTTGCTGATGCTGAAAGAGTCAAGAAACTGTAAGATGACTGTACAGATCTTTCCAGGTAGGCTGGAACAGGGCCACTCCAGTTGCTGAGAAATGTTGTCATTGAAGATAGTCCTTCTGAAAGTGTGGCTCTATTTTGCATTACTTCCTAAGAGATAGAGGACCCAAGAAAAATGAGGGTACTTGGAGAAGGCAAATAGGGCTTGTGAATGCCAAGCTTGATTAATCGATTCTGAGACAAGGTCAGATAAAACAGGAGGCTTTTGTACTTTTATTCTGTGGATCAGGGTGTGCTCCTTTATTGCCTATTCTATAAAGTCTAGTTTGTTTTTTTTTTTTTAAATAACATTGACACTGTGGAAGTTCTACTCTGAAGGAAGTTGACATTTGTGAGTGAAGTAGCTATTAATAGGAGGAATAACCTTCTAGGTTTGTTGTCAAGGTCATTTCCTTTAAGAGATTTTGTGACACCAACGTGTGTAGTGGGCTTTTAATCTCCACATACCTTAGTGTATTTAGAATAAGGTCAGGATCAGGGTTAGGAGCAAACTGTCTTAAGGGAGCAAATAAACTAGGAATTGATGATGCCTCATCTTCAGGGATCTAGTGAAGCAGAGAAAGGTGGGTAATAAAACAGAAAGGCTTGCTTAGTTTTGTTGACATTTCAGTTGACCCCACTGATGTGATTGAGATAGCCCCTAACTGTCTCAGTCTTCTTTGAGATTTGTAAAGTAATATCCAGACTTCTATCTTAAAATGTAAGATACTTAGAGGAAGCATGATATTGAAAAACTTGTATTAGCTCAGGCAGTAATGTAGAAACCTCATATTCCACAGTCTCTGCTAACCAGTGGAATTCTAAAGAGTGACCTTATAAAGGAAAGGCATGCCTACGATCTTCAGCCAAGACTGGAGGTTTCCACAGGTGCTTGTTTATCTTGCTTGTGAATGGGCTCATAGTCACTAAGGAAAGATCCAAGTGAAATAGTCTGCCAGTGCGTATACCAAAAAAGAGATGCTCTTGAACACCAAGACTTCCAGTAGCTGCTTTAACAGTAATTTCAGCTATAATGGTGGAAAACTCCCTTGAGTCTCCTTGAGTCCTAACGCTGAAGATTTAAAAGAATAACACAGCATGGATTATTGCTTTATTAGCAATCCCTTAATTTTATGTAGTTCTTCAGAGTATCCATAGTATTCTCACATACATCATCTCATTGCTACCTCCGATAACGAGGAGGGAAGGAATGGCAATTATTATAATCCTTAGTTTGTGGTTGAAGAACTCATTCAAAGTGGCTAATTAAAATGCCCAAAGACACAGAGTAAGAGCCTGATCCACATTTCAGGTGTTCTGACTTCAAACTGGAAGGTAGGGATTTTAGTGGAAAAGTTGTGGGTTTTGGAGTTAGAAAGTTTATAAGTTCAGTTTGTCACTTAGACTAGTTATATGCTTTTGAGTTATTTAACTGATCTGAGCCTCAGTTTTTTTTCAATATATGAAATTTATTGCCAAATTGGTTTCCATTCAACACCCAGTGCTCATCCCAAAAGGTGCCCTCCTCACTACCCATCACCCACCCTGAGCCTCAGTTTTTAAAAATAAAATAGGTAAAATAACATTTTCCTTGCAGACATATTTTGAATATTAATTGATCTAAGGTAATTTGCCAGTTTCCTGGCACCCAGATAAGACCTTTACTTTACTGTGCCTTTCCTGTTTCTTTCTTTCCTTTTCCCTTTCCCGGGACCTTTCTTATCTTTCTCCTCCCTGTTTTCTTCCCTGTGTCCTTCTCTTCACCTTACTTGTGTCTTTTCTCCCTTGCACCCTTCCTTTTAGCTTTCTGTATCCTCTTCTTTCCATCCTTCCCTTCACTTTGCTTTGCTATATTTCTTCTTTTTAATTTTTATTAAAAATTTTTTTTCAAGTTTGTTTTTGGGGGGGGGGTGGGGAGAGGGCGCAGAGAGAGAGGGAGATACAGAATCTGAAACAGGCTCCAGGCTCTGAGCTGTCAGCACAGAGCCTGATGTGAGGCTCAAACTCTAAACGGTGAGATCATGTCCTGGGCTGAAGTTGGACACCCAACTGACTGAGCCACCCAGGTGCCCCTATATTTCTTTATCTCATATTTTTTGCATCTAGACCAACAGGGGATCTCCTTTTAGATGGCAGTACTGGTTAGTGGTCACTGAAGTTACTAAATGTGTTGTCTCTCTCTCTTTTTTTAAATGTTTATTTATTGGGGCGCCTGGGTGGCGCAGTTGGTTAAGCGTCCGACTTCAGCCAGGTCACGATCTCGCGGTCCGTGAGTTCGAGCCCCGCGTCGGGCTCTGGGCTGATGGCTCAGAGCCTGGAGCCTGTTTCTGATTCTGTGTCTCCCTCTCTCACTGCCCCTCCCCCGTTCATGCTCTGTCTCTCTCTGTCCCAAAAATAAATAAACGTTGAAAAAAAAATTTAAAAAAATATATGTTTATTTATTTATTTTGAGAGAGACAGAGACAGAGAGAGAGAGAGAGAGAGAGAGAGAGATAGTATGTGCATGCATGTGAGCGGGAGGAGGGGCAGAGAGAGAATCCCATGGACTGGGCGATCATGACCTCAGCTGAAATCAAGAGTCAGATGCTTAACCGCTCTAGCCAGCCAGATGCTTCGCTCAGTGTGGTTTTTTAAGTAGAAGCGCCCATGGTTGGGTTTCAGTTCAGAGTTGAGTCATGATGCTGACGTCTAGAAGATCTTGGCTATGCTGAGTGGAAATTCAAGCAATGACTCTCACAGATCCCAAAAGCCTTTGAGGGGGGGATAGCACCAGTTTAATACTGAAATGAGCAGGCTTGCTAAACCAAAAGATTAAGTATAAAAAAGTGTAAAAATTATTCTAGATCTTTTAAGAATAGGAACATGTTATTTATTTTTAGAGTCGAATGAATGGATTACATTTGTGATGCATTCTTAAGGCTTCCATTTCCTCCCTTCATCTCCAAGACTTACAAACGTGGTAACTGTTATGGAGCCCACAAACCTTGTAAGGTCCAGGCTCTGCTAACCTCTCCAGCCTCATTTCCTGCCACTCCCCAACTTGTGCTGTGTTCCAGCAATACCAAATTTTATGTGGTTTCCTAAACACACAAGGTTTGTTGTAACTGTTGGTTTTTGTACCGATTCAACAGGTCCATACCTGTAAATCATCCCAGTGGTTTTTGTAACCATGAAACAAGTCCTTCTTTGAACCTAGAGTGTCTTTCCTCCTTTTCCAGTTAGCTAGCTGCTTCAACTTTAAAAATCCATCATGGGCATTACTTCATCCAAAAAGTTTTTGCCAGAATCCTTCCCCAAATTGAACTAAGCTACTAACTTAGCCTCTATATCTAATATATGGTGCTGTAACTGCACGCGTTACTCTATATTCTAATTTTTTAGTTATCATTTTTTACATTTTTGCATACCCTTCTGGACTATTAGACTGAGTTCCTTAGTGGCAGTTTATTCATATTATCTCCTACTCCTAGTTCAGGGATCTGGCAAATAGTGGGCACTCACCAAATCCTTATCTAATGAATGAATAAATAAATGAAAAAAACAATGAAAAAAAGATGCAATAATATATGTGGAAGCACTTTACAAATTGTGAGTTGCTATGTCGGAGTTAGTGTTATTGGCCTGAACTATAATCTTCATAGTTTTGCATAAAAATCCTTTTAGAAATTAAAAGCAACTTTGCAGAGATAAGCTTCAAAAATTTAGATTAAGTGGAATAGCAAATGACATGGTTATTTCCACATTGGAAAATTATTTGAAGAAAATAAAAAATAATCGAAATGTAGAACTTTTTTAAATCTATTTTTCATAGATACTGCATGAGCACAATATAAAATTCACAGTGTATTTTAAAAAAAATGTTTATTTTTGAGAGGGTCAGGGAGGGACAGAAAGAGAGGCAGACAGAAGATCTGAAGTGGGCTCTTTGCTGACGGCAGCAACTCCAATTTGGGGCCCGAACTCACGAACCATGAAATCATGACTCGAGCTGAAGTCGGGCACTTAACTGACTGAGCCACCCAGGCGCTCCTCATAGTGTACTTTTTTAACCCCCTCACATTGGTTGCCCAACTTCCAGTTTCTCTCCCTTACTGCTACCATAATATTGAGACATATTCTGTGCTTATAAGGCATGCATGTATACAGGACACTGCCTTTTGAAAGAGAAAAAGAGAAAGGACTGCTTTCAATTAATGCATGGTCCCTGAGTGTAAAGTGAAATGACATGAAAAATAAAAGTTAAGTTCTCAAGATTTCATTTATTTCAGGAGGTTGTTTTCCAATTCCATAAATTTCCACAATAAACTTTGCTTTCCAGTGAAATGTCTCTTCTTCTTCTCATTTGTGATGGTCTTCTGTTCCTCACTCTTTCTCTAATCTAAGATTTTACTTCTCCAAAGCCTGCCTGGTTCTTTTGACTAAGTCCATAAGGTGCTGTCCAGCACGGAGCTGCCCTGCTACTTTTGAATGAAGACACTTGCCCATTTGGAGAAGAAAACAAGCTTTCTCCCCTTACTTCATTCCTAGCCAGGACATGAAGGGTAAAGATGATGGGGGCTATTTGTGTTCACTAGAAACAAAGATCTCCAGACACCAGCACCACAATTTGATGATCTCTTCCGTCGTCTTCTAAAGGCAGTCCTTGCAAGGTCTTCGTAGGAGAACCAAATTCCAGCCATCTTGGAAGTTTGATGCTGTGAACGAGTGTAACCTGTTCAATTACACGTGAAACAGTGTCTGAACTTGCCAATAGGAAGAGGTTTTAAACTTGCTTGCTCTGTCCCTCTGGCAGAGCCTTGGTACCAAGAGTTAAAGGTCTATATTGAGGTCTTTGTCAAGTTTAATCATAAACACAGTTTTTTTAAACCCTAAAAACAAACATTCTTTCATCTTAGGCTTATAAAGTCCTTAAGAAAAAACACAAACTTTGAGTACAAATCACAAAATAATCATCAAACTCATTAAAATACTTTGCTAAAGGGGTGCCTGGGTGGCTCATCAGTGAAGCATCCGACTTTGGCTCAGGTCATGATCTCAAAGTTCGTAGGTTCAATCCCCCTGTTGGGCTCTGTGCTGACAGCTCAGAGTCTGGAGCCTGCTTCGGATTCTGTGTCATCCTCTCTCTCTGTGCCTCCCCTGCTTGCACTCTCTCTCTCAAAAATAAATAAATATTTAAAAAAATTAAAAAAAAAATCTTGGCTAAGTATTTCACCAAAAAATTTTTTAAAATTACCATATATATATATATATATATATACATATATATATATATAAAATACAATATAGTAATTATATATATAACTATATATTATATGTAATATATATGACATATATAACTATATATAGTTAACTAGCAACTAGTTAATATGACTAACAATTAAGATGTGTCAAAAAATGCTGTATTCTATTAAATTAGAATGTTGAATTATTTTTCTTCTCAGACTGGTTTCCTCATAGTAGATTGTTATTTATCAGCCTTTAAAAATAGTTTAATTTTCTTAGTGCTCTGAGACACCTACATGTAAATTATTAAAGGGATCAAGTTGGAAAATTTTTGCCCTATTTATTTTTAGTATCTATAAAGAAACAATGCTGAGCAGATAAGTAAGAGCTACTTAGATGCTTACCTGAAATTGACTCGTTTTCCCTTGGAAGGCATATGGAGAAATTGGATGATTATCCAATAATAGCGACTGCATCTGGCATGCCAAGAAGAACTCAGATCTCTTCATATGAAGGGTGCCCAGTCACAGTCAGCATATTCATGGACACAGATGTCACAACCGGCACAAGATTTGGTATCACTGACACTCTTCTGATCCAACCCAGGAACAAATGGGTATCGGCATTGCTTTCCACACCTTTCTTGCTGGTGTCCATTGCCTTGGTATAGTTAACTCCAGTTGGGTAACTGGATTTCACTGTACTGAACTTCAGACCATTGCAAAACAAAAGCAGCAACATTGGAGTTCAACCCATGCATACTTCTTGGGAAGGGGGAAATAGATTTTATCTATCTTCAGAGAAATATTTAAGGTTTAGAATCACTTTGTTTTTATATATCATTCACATCAATTAATGGAGAATTAAAATAAAAATTCTACTATCTCAAAACATTGACTGCTCTGTGGTGACTGTCAGAGGAGTAAGAGAGGGAGATTACTGACACATTCTGATGTAGCATTCACTTTGCACTGCTTCCTGTCATGACCTCCATCCAGCTCTGCCCTAAGATTAATACGGGACTCTTAAAAGAATGAATTAATGTAACAATACAGTAAAAACAAAACAAAACAGAAACACAAAACAACAACAACAACAAAAAGCCCTTTTTAGAGACAGCTTTATCCCATTTTCATCCCTGTAATAGACACCAGCATCTCCGTCCCTCTTTTGGTCATAACTCCCTTTGGGAAAATTTCCCTCTCCCACCTTATGATGATCTGATATAGCTGTCAATCACAGTGACTCAGCTCTGTGGCCAAAGGGGTGAGCGACTGACTCAGGCTTGGTCAATCATGATACTCAGTGCCTCTTGCCACAGGGAAAGACCAGGTTTGGGTAGGAGACCTGGGCTCGGTTTACCAGAATCTTTTCCTGTTTTCTGGGATTTTATACGGAAATGCTGGGACATAAAATCTCTCACTTTGCTCTAGAGTTGCTATGTCAACCTTCAGCTACCTACCCTACTCCTTCCACTCCCCCTCCCTCTCAATCCTCTCTCAGCACCCCAGTCCAGCTCAGAACAGCTCAGTTGTATACAGGCACTCTTGAAAATGTCAAATAATCCATGGTGCAAGCCACCAATTTATTCCTTTTCAGTTCCTATATCTATTCTGTGCTAATGGATTGCTGTTTATAGCATTTCTTTATTATGGTGAGCACAATGCCAGTAGAGGGTATGGGAGAGACGCTGCAGGAAGAAGGAGGCTTCTGGTGTCAGTGCGCTATGATTTTCTTTGTTAAACTCCTGCTTAAAGGTGCATCAATGTTGTGTAGAGGGGGATATCTGGAGACACTCTGCACCAGCCATACACCATCCCTTGGTGATCTTGCAGTGAGGTCCAGGCCAAATTGACCACTTCACGACTCTTTGACATCAACGCTGGATTGTTCCAGACCTCCTGTCAGCAGTGGCAGCTGGACTCTCTCTGTGCACCATCCGACCAGCCTTGGCTCATCTGTGCCCTAGAGGGTTGTTGCCCACAGCCTAGTAGCTGTGGACCAGCTTTGGCTCAGGCAACCCAGCAAACTTCCCTGCTATTCCATGGGGGTAACCATATCTTCTCTAATGCGATCTAAAACCCAGGCTTGGGAGTGGGCCTTCCTCCAAGTTTTCCCTTCCTTGGACACTCTCCAACAGCCTATGTATCCTTTTGAGTTCTCTTTACATCTTTTTTTTTTAAACTTAGTTTTTAACTTATTACTTTTTATTTTCTTAGAGAGAGAGCATGCGAAGACAAGAGGGAGAGAAGGGTGGAGGGAGAGAGAGAGAGAGGGAGAATCTCAAGCAGGCTCCATGCTCAGCGAGGAGCCCAACGGAAGGCTTGATTCCAGGCCCCTGAGGTCACGACCTGAGCCAAATCAAGAATTGGACACTCAACCGAGTCACCCAGACTCCCCTCTTTTTACATCTTTTAAAGTAGTTACTCTTCTATTCTAGTTTAATAGTCGTTTATATAGATTTAATGTTATATATATATATATATTTATAAATATATATATATATTTATAACTCTTTATATATAACCTCCTCTGTTCAAATTAGTGTGTTTTCTATTTCCCGATTAGATCCAGACTGATTAACCTGTACTTTGTTTTTTAATTTTTACTGAATCCAGTTGATTTTTTTTTAAAGTAAGTTTTATACCCAACATGGGGCTTGAACTCACAACCCCGAGATCAAGAGTTGCATGCTATACTGACTGAGCCAGGCAGGCACTCCCTAGCCTGTTATTCTTTTTTTTTTTTTTTTTTAATTTTTTAAATATTTATTTATTTTTGAGAGAAAGGGCCAAGTGTGTGCAGGGGAGGGGCAGAGAGAGAGAGGGAGATACAAAATCTGAAGCAGGCCCCAACCCCAAGCTGTCAGCAGAGCCTGAAGCGAAGCTCGAACTCACGAACTGTGAGATCATGACCTGAGCCCAGGCTCAACCGACTGAGCCACCCAGGCGCCCCTAGCCGGTTATTCTTAGTACTACTTTTAGTTTCTGTGATTGGTTTGGTTCTTTTTTTTTTTTTTTAACCTCTACTTTGTAATGTTTATATTATTATTCTACCTCTGTAAAATGGGAGAAGCAATGCCTGCCCTACGTGTTATCATGCATAAGAGAGAGTTTGTAAATTATAAAGTGATATTTTATGTTTGTTCTGTTTATTATCTAACAGTGCTTCTTTATCTTCCTGGATTTTCTTTCTCCTCACCCTCTGTCTGAACATTTTTAGGAGTTCTTAACTTTTGCCTTCCCCCTATACCGTTGCTTCCTATAGCTTCATCTCGATCTCCTGCTGGAACTCTGGGTGCATATCTCCATTAATACCACCAGTTATTCTCCACTGTCTAGATGCTGGAAGATAATGTCCTAAATGTTAAATTTGACATTCAAGGCCTCGTTCATTCAACATACACGAAGGCCTGTAATATGCAAGGCACTGTTCCAGATGCTGGACATACAGATGTTGGACATACAGAAGGTAGACAAAATGCCTAATTTATGGAGTTCATATTCCACGATTTCACCATAATCTATCCTTTCAGACTTATCTCCCTTCCTTAACTTGTGCCCCACAGGAATGTGAACATCTCGTGGTTAATTTCCTGCCCCTCTATCAAGTATCATACTTGAAATGATTTCCATCTTCTCTGTCCATCCAAACCCTATGCTTTCTTCAAGACCGGTTTAAACCTATCCATGAATCACTAGACACTTCTTATAATAGTTCGTGACTTTTCCCCATAGCAACTAATCTGAGAGATCAAATATGTTCTTTTATAACAGTGGCTCAGTATGCATCTATTCTCAATGGGTGAAGAAAGAGTTTGTACCAGAACCTCAGCATATGGATGTGGGGACCTGTATAATCTGAAGAATCTCCTTAGCCATAGAGGAATATAATTCCTTTCCAAAGGAGAATAACTGGTCTAACCTTATGCTTCTCCATTAAATGTGTGCTGTTTTTAAACCATTTTCATTATTCAAATTCTTTTCTTTTAATTTTATTTTCTTTAATTTACATCCAAATTAGTTAGCATATAGTGCAACAATGATTTCAGGAGTAGATTCCTTAGTGCCCCTTACGTATTTAGCCCATCCCTCCTCCCACAACCCCTCCAGTAACCCTCAGTTTGTTCTCCATATTTATGAGTCTCTTATGCTTTGTCTCCCTCCCTGTTTTTATATTGTTTTTGCATCCCTTGCCTTATGTTCATCTGTTTTGTCTCTTAAAGTCTTCATATGAATGAAGTCATATGATATTTGTCTTTCTCTGACTGACTCATTTCACTTAGCATAATACCCTCCAGTTCCATTGGCGTAGTTGCAAATGGCAAGATTTCATTGTTTTTGATTGCCAAGTAATACTCCATTGTGTATATATATATATATATACTGCTTCTTCTTTATCCATTCATCCATCAATGGACATTTGGGCTCTTTCCATACTTTGGCTGTTGTCGATAGTGCTGCTATAAACATTGGGGTGCACGTGTCCCTTCAAAACAGCACACCTGTATCCCTTGGATAAATACCTAGTAGTGCAATTGCTGGGTCGTAGGGTAGTTCTATTTTTAGTTTTTTGAGGAATCTTTATACTGTTTTCCAGAGTGGCTGTACCAGCTTGCATTCCCACCAACAATACAAAAGAGAACCTCTTTCTCCGCATCCTCCCCAACATCTGTTGTTGCCTGAGTTGTTAATGTGAGCCATTCTGACAGGTATGAGGTGGTATCTCATTGTGGTTTTGATTTGTGTTTCCCTGATGATGAGTGAAGTTGAGCATTTTTTCATGTGTCCTTTGGCCATCTGGATATCTTCTTTGGAGAAGTGTCTATTCATGTCTTTTGCCCATTTCTTCACTGGATTATTTGTTTTTTGGATGTTGAGTTTGATAAATTCTTTATAGATTTTGGATACTAACCCTTTATCTGATATGTCGTTTGCAAATATCTTCTCCCACTCCATCGGTTGCCTTTTAGTTTTGCTGATTGTTTCCTTTGCTGTGCAGAAGCTTTTTATTTTGATGAGGTCCCAGTAGTTTATTTTTGCTTTTGTTTCCCTTGCCTCTGGAGATGTGTTGAGTAAGAAGTTCCTGTGGCCAATATCAAAGAGGTTTTTGCCTGCTTTCTCCTCGAGGATTTTGATGGCTTCCTGTCTTACGTTTAGATCTTTCATCCATTTTGAGTTTATTTTTGTGTATGGTGTAAGAAAGTGGTCCAGGTTCATTCTTCTGCATGTCGCTGTCCCGTTTCCCCAGCACCACTTGCTGAAGAGACTGTCTTTATTCCATTGGATATGCTTTCCTGCTTTGTCAAAGATTAGTTGCCCATACATTTTGTAGGTCCATTTCTGCGTTCTCTATTTTTTTCCATTGATCTGAGTGTCTGTTCTTGTGCCAGTACCATACTGTCTTGATGATTACAGCTTTGGAGTTTAGCTTGAAGCCTCAAGCGGGATTGTGATGACTCCCGC